>NC_048570.1:96585581-96608081 GCF_013265735.2 Oncorhynchus mykiss | reverse complement strand
GATGAGCCTCTGAGGAAGCCTGTCCCGCTGCACGAGCAGACCGTGAAGGATGAGAAGGGCCGCTACCAGAGGTTCCATGGAGCCTTCACTGGGGGATTCTCTGCTGGGTACTTCAACACCGTGGGCACCAAAGAAGGTTGGTCCGCACACACACACTCATTCACTCATTCAGACACACACACAATTATTCAGACACACACACTATCTCTCTTTCTTACTCTCTCAATCACTCAGAGACGGAGGAGGCCTGTTCATGTCATCATGTGTTGTTTAACCAGCTTCTTTCTGAGAGACCTCACCATACCATATTATCACCATACCATATTATCACCATACCATATTATCACCATACCATATTATCACCATACCATATTATCACCATACCATATTATCACCATACTGAGAGACCTCACCATACCATATTATCACCATACCATATTATCACCATACCATATTATCACCATACCATATTATCACCATACCATATTATCACCATACCATATTATCACCATACCATATTATCACCATACTGAGAGACCTCACCATACCATATTATCACCATACCATATTATCACCATACCATATTATCACCATACCATATTATCACCATACCATATTATCACCATACCATATTATCACCATACCATATTATCACCATACCATATTACCACCATACCATATTATCACCATACTGAGAGACCGCACCATACCATATTACCACCATACCATATTATCACCATACCATATTATCACCATACTGAGAGACCTCACCATACCATATTATCACCATACTGAGAGACCTCACCATACCATATTATCACCATACCATATTATCACCATACCATATTATCACCATACTGAGGGACCTCACCATACCATATTATCACCATACCATATTATCACCATACTGAGGGACCTCACACCATACCATATTATCACCATACTGAGAGACCTCACCATACCATATTATCACCATACCATATTATCACCATACCATATTATCACCATACCATATTATCACCATACCATACTACCACCATACCATATTATCATCATACCATATTATCACCATACTGAGAGACCTCACCATACCATATTATCACCATACTGAGAGACCTCACCATACCATATTATCACCATACCATATTATCACCATACTGAGGGATCTCACCATACCATATTATCACCATACCATATTATAACCATACCATATTATCACCATACTGAGAGACCTCACCATACCATATTATCACCACACTGAGAGACCTCACCATACCATATTACCACCATACTGAGAGACCTCACCATACCATATTATCACCACACTGAGAGACCTCACCATACCATATTATCACCACACTGAGAGACCTCACCATACCATATTATCACCATACTGAGAGACCTCACCATACCATATTATCACCACACTGAGAGACCTCACCATACCATATTACCACCATACCATATTATCACCATACCATATTATCACCTAACCATATTATCACCATACCATATTACCACCATACAAGGGACCTCACCATACCACCAGATTCTCTAGGGGGGTGATTCTCTAGGGGGGGTGATTGTCTAGGGGGGGTGATTGTCTAGGGGGGTGATTGTCTAGGGGGGTGATTGTCTAGGGGGGTGATTGTCTAGGGGGGTGATTGTCTAGGGGGGTGATTGTCTAGGGGGGTGATTGTCTAGGGGGGTGATTGTCTAGGGGGGTGATTCTCTAGGGGGGTGATTCTCTAGGGGGGTGATTCTCTAGTGGGGTGATTGTCTTGGGGGGGTGATTGTCTTGGGGGGGTGATTCTCTAGGGGGGGTGATTCTCTAGGGGGGGTGATTCTCTAGGGGGGTGATTCTCTAGGGGGGTGATTCTCTAGGGGGGTGATTCTCTAGGGGGGTGATTGTCTTGGGGGGTGATTCTCTAGGGACGGGGGGTGATTCTCTAGGGACGTGGGGTGATTCTCTAGGGGGGGTGATTCTCTAGGGGGGGTGATTCTCTAGGGGGGTGATTCTCTAGGGGGGTGATTCTCTAGGGGGGTGATTCTCTAGGGGGGTGATTCTCCAGGGGGGTGATTCTCTAAGGGGGGTGATTCTCTAAGGGGGGTGATTCTCTAAGGGGGGTGATTCTCTAAGGGGGGTGATTCTCTAAGGGGGGTGATTGTCTAAGGGGTGTGATTCTCTAGGGGCGTGGGGTGATTCTCTAGGGGCGTGGGGTGATTCTCTAGGGGCGTGGGGTGATTCTCTAGGGGCGTGGGGTGATTCTCTAGGGGGGTGATTCTCTAGGGGGGTGATTCTCTAGGGGGGTGATGCTGTACTGTCATTTTATTGCTCTTTGATGTTCCATACATATTGCTCTCTGTATGTCGTCTGCAGAGAGACCAGAGATGGTGAGAACATGTTAAATTAAAGTGCTGAAAACAAGATGTTGGCTCGCTATTTAAGAACAAGATGGAGACCAACCTATATAATGAAAAATACCAGAGTTTGGACTAGCGCCACCTATCGCTACCTACCTGTTGGATTTCTATTCGTTTTTACAAATTAATAATTGGAGTAAAATATTGATATTATATAGTCCAACAGAAATGTTGTGATATGTGACGGTATGAATCACTACTTGTTTCCTACTGCAGGGTGGACTCCTGCAACCTTTGTTTCATCCAGACAGCAGAAAGCAGGCAGACAGAATGCCAGGCCAGAGGACTTCATGGATGAGGAGGTAGGCCTACAAGACATCTCATCTTATCAACATCAGGATACATGAAAGGACTGGTCACGCAAACTATTTCCCTTTCAACTCTAGAATCTGAAAGAGAACACATTATACATTCTAGAGAACACATTATACATTCTAGAGAACACATTATACATTCTAGAGAACACATTATACATTCTAGAGAACACATTATACATTCTAGAGAACACATTATACATTCTAGAGAACACATTATACATTCTAGAGACCACATTATACATTCTAGAGACCACATTATACATTCTAGAGAACACATGATACATTCTAGAGACCACATTATACATTCTAGAGAACACATTATACATTCTAGAGAACACATTATACATTCTAGAGAACACATTATACATTCTAGAGAACACATTATACATTCTAGAGAACACATTATACATTCTAGAGAACACATTATACATTCTAGAGAACACATTACACATTCTAGAGAACACATTACACATTCTAGAGAACACATTATACATTTTAGAGACCACATTATACATTCTAGAGAACACATTAAACATTCTAGAGAACACATTATACATTCTAGAGACCACATTATACATTCTAGAGACCACATTATACATTCTAGAGACCACATTATACATTCTAGAGAACACATTATACATTCTAGAGAACACATTATACATTCTAGAGAACACATTATACATTCTAGAGAACACATTATACATTCTAGAGACCACATTATACATTCTAGAGAACACATTATACATTCTAGAGAACACATTATACATTCTAGAGAACACATTATACATTCTAGAGAACACATTACACATTCTAGAGAACACATTACACATTCTAGAGACCACATGATACATTCTAGAGACCACATTATACATTCTAGAGAACACATTAAACATTCTAGAGAACACATTACACATTCTAGAGAACACATTACACATTCTAGAGAACACATTACACATTCTAGAGAACACATTACACATTCTAGAGAACACATTACACATTCTAGAGAACACATTACACATTCTAGAGAACACATTACACATTCTAGAGAACACATTATACATTCTAGAGAACACATACATTCTAGAGAACACATTACACATTCTAGAGAACACATTACACATTATAGAGAACACATTACACATTCTAGAGAACACATTACACATTCTAGAGACCACATTATACATTCTAGAGACCACATGATACATTCTAGAGACCACATTATACATTCTAGAGAACACATTATACATTCTAGAGAACACATTATACATTCTAGAGACCACATGATACATTCTAGAGACCACATGATACATTCTAGAGACCACATGATACATTCTAGAGACCACATGATACATTCTAGAGACCACATGATACATTCTAGAGAACACATTATACATTCTAGAGAACACATTATACATTCTAGAGAACACATTATACATTCTAGAGACCACATGATACATTCTAGAGACCACATGATACATTCTAGAGAACACATTATACATTCTAGAGAACACATTATACATTCTAGAGAACATATTATACATTCTAGAGAACACATTATACATTCTAGAGAACACATTATACATTCTAGAGAACACATTATACATTCTAGAGAACACATTATACATTCTAGAGAACACATTATACATTCTAGAGAACACATTATACATTCTAGAGAACACATTATACATTCTAGAGAACACATTATACATTCTAGAGAACACATTATACATTCTAGAGAACACATTATACATTCTAGAGAACACATTACACATTCTAGAGAACACATTATACATTCTAGAGACCACATGATACATTCTAGAGAACACATTATACATTCTAGAGAACACATTATACATTCTAGAGACCACATTATACATTCTAGAGACCACATTATACATTCTAGAGACCACATTATACATTCTAGAGAACACATTATACATTCTAGAGAACACATTATACATTCTAGAGACCACATTATACATTCTAGAGACCACATTATACATTCTAGAGACCACATTATACATTCTAGAGAACACATTATACATTCTAGAGAACACATTATACATTCTAGAGAACACATTATACATTCTAGAGAACACATTATACATTCTAGAGAACACATTATACATTCTAGAGAACACATTATACATTCTAGAGAACACATTATACATTCTAGAGAACACATTATACATTCTAGAGACCACATTATACATTCTAGAGAACACATTATACATTCTAGAGAACACATTATACATTCTAGAGACCACATTATACATTCTAGAGAACACATTATACATTCTAGAGAACACATTATACATTCTAAAGAACACATTATACATTCTAGAGAACACATTATACATTCTAGAGAACACATTATACATTCTAGAGACTGCATTATACATTCTAGAGAACGCATGATACATTCTAGAGACCGCATGATACATTCTAGAGACCGCATTACACATTCTAGAGAACACATTATACATTCTAGAGACCACATGATACATTCTAGAGACCACATTATACATTCTAGAGACCACATTATACATTCTAGAGACCACATGATACATTCTAGAGAACACATTATACATTCTAGAGAACACATTATACATTCTAGAGAACACATTATACATTCTAGAGAACACATCACAGACTAAATAAGAACTTTGTCAGCACAACAACCATTTCCCTTTGTGGACCAACATGACAACATGGGATGTGAATGCGTTCCGTCTCTTCAGGATCTGGGGGACCACGGCATCGCCCCCAGACAAATCACCACTACAGCTGACTTTGCCTCCGGCAGGAAGGATGTGATCAGGGACAAGGCCAGAGCCATCACCTCTCTTTCAGCTCCTATCCCAGGGGACACTGTCCTGGAAGACTTGGTGGCTCCAGCTAGGTAACTATCCACCGGGCTGAACAGACTTGATGTGGTCACTCTGGGCCTGTATGTCTCAAGGGCTTTTCTACAATCAGGACCTCTCTGGCAATGTAGTAATTCGTTGTGAGATCCACCGAACTACTCCTCTTGACACAGCCCCTGGTACTCAGTGAGCTAGATGGTATAACTGATTCTAGATCAGCCAAACTACTCCTCTTGACACAGACCCTGGTATTCAGTGAGCTAGATGGTATAACTGATTCTAGATCAGCAGAACTACTCTGTGACTCTTGACACAGCCCCTGGTATTCAGTGAGCTAGATGGTATAACTGATTCTAGATCAGCCAAACTACTCCTCTTGACACAGCCCCTGGTATTCAGTGAGCTAGATGGTATAACTGATTCTAGATCAGCAGAACAACTCCTCTTGACACAGCCCCTGGTATTCAGTGAGCTAGATGGTATAACTGATTCTAGATCAGCCAAACTACTCTGTGACTCTTGACACAGCCCCTGGTATTCAGGGAGCTAAATGGTATAACTGATTCTAGATCAGCCAAACTACTCTGTGACTCTTGACACAGCCCCTGGTATTCAGTGAGCTAGATGGTATAACTGATTCTAGATCAGCCGAACTACTCCTCTTGACACAGCCCTTGGTACTCAGTGAGCTAGATGGTATAACTGATTCTAGATCAGCCGAACTACTCCTCTTGACACAGCCCCTGGTATTCAGTGAGCTAGATGGTATAACTGATTCTAGATCAGCCAAACTACTCTGTGACTCTTGACACAGACCCTGGTATTCAGTGAGCTAGATGGTATAACTGATTCTAGATCAGCCAAACTACTCTGTGACTCTTGACACAGCCCCTGGTATTCAGTGAGCTAGATGGTATAACTGATTCTAGATCAGCCAAACTACTCCTCTTGACACAGCCCCTGGTACTCAGTGAGCTAGATGGTATAACTGATTCTAGATCAGCCAAACTACTCCTCTTGACACAGACCCTGGTACTCAGTGAGCTAAATGGTATAACTGATTCTAGATCAGCCGAACTACTCCTCTTGACACAGACCCTGGTACTCAGTGAGCTAAATGGTATAACTGATTCTAGATCAGCCGAACTACTCGTATATTTCTACTCAGCGGTCCTTGTTGACTCCTGGCAGGTCCTCCATGGGGGTGGAGTTACTGAGGAAGATGGGCTGGAAGGACGGCCAGGGGGTTGGGCCCAGGGTGAAGAGGAGGCTGTGTAAGCAGAGAGCAGGTGGGTTACTCCTCTGACTGTCGAAGCAGCAACGTTGGAGCCTAATACGTTGTATAGACTGATGGGACTCTACTCTCAACAAAGTACTGTTTAACCCTTTTAGCTTGTGAATTTAAATCATTCTAAAAAATTGTTATTTCTCTTTTACAGATTCTGCAACAAGGGCGTTCGGCTCGGCCTCGCCTCCCAACGGTTCATCGGAATCACAGGTAACACAGTGGTTTTGTTTTCAAATTGTGTTTGTTTGTAAATTTCCATTTTGATATAAATCGATATGTAGTTTGTTGTAGAACTACTTCCTGTCCCTGCAGTAGACTCTCAGCTTAGCAGCGATATGCAGTTTGTTGTAGAACAGTGGAACTACTTCCTGTCCCTGCAGTAGACTCTCAGCTTAGCAGCGATATGCAGTTTGTTGTAGAACAGTGGAACTACTTCCTGTCCCTGCAGTAGACTCTCTGCTTAGCAGCAATATGTAGTTTGTTGTAGAACAGTGGAACTACTTCCTGTCCCTGCAGTAGACTCTCAGCTTAGCAGCGATATGTAGTTTGTTGTAGAACTACTTCCTGTCACTGCAGTAGACTCTCAGCTTAGCAGCGATATGTAGTTTGTTGTAGAACTACTTCCTGTCCCTGCAGTAGACTCTCAGCTTAGCAGCGATATGTAGTTTGTTGTAGAACAGTGGAACTACTTCCTGTCACTGCAGTAGACTCTTAGCTTAGCAGCGATATGTAGTTTGTTGTAGAACTTCCTGTCACTGCAGTAGACTCTCAGCTTAGTAGCAATATGCAGTTTGTTGTAGAACTACTTCCTGTCACTGCAGTAGACTCTCAGCTTAGCATCAACATGCAGTTTGTGTACCTGTGATGTACCGTTCCGACACAAAATGACGGACAGTCCGATCAGCGAAGGAGCGGTTAAGGCGGGACTCCCGAGCCTCCAATGGCTGTGGATATGTAACCCGATACCCCATAGTCACCCGACGGACAGTCCGATCAGCGAAGGAGCGTTAAGGCGGGACTCCCGAGCCTCCAATGGCTGTGGATATGTAACCCGATACCCCATAGTCACCCGACGGACAGTCCGATCAGCGAAGGAGCGGTTAAGGCGGGACTCCCGAGCCTCCAATGGCTGTGGATATGTAACCCGATACCCCATAGTCACCCGAGGCAGGGAAGCGGCGCTGTCAGACAGACAGAACAAAAACGAATTACCTTGATAAAACAATTTAAATTATAACAAAAAGTCCCCTAAAATAGGCGACTTGACGTTGACCCCTCCCACCACTGCAAAGACCATGTGATTTGTTTGATTCATCCCCTTACTGTTAAACCACAGGATGAGGAGGACGGAGAGTTCCTCCCAGAGAACGTGACCTTCGCTCCCAAAGACGTGACTCCTATAGACTTCACCCCTAAAGTGGACCTGCACGGCCTGGGCTACCGGGGTCTGAACCCCCTGGCGGCCCTGAGGGGAGGTCCGGGCGCGGGACACATCAACCTGTTCACCATGGACTCAGACAGGACCAACAGCCTGTTTGGAGAGGACAGGAAGGGACACAGACGCAGAGGAGGAGTGGCAGGACAGGTTTGTATGGATACGTGTGTCTCTCGTTGTTTTGTTCAGTTGGTCAGGTCCGTGACGTGTATCCTGTTTGTTATAGTAGGGGAAATACTGTCTGACTGTTGTCAGCTCTAATAGTAGGGGAAACACTGTCTGATTTGTGTCAGCTCTAATAGTAGGGACAACACTGTCTGACTGTTGTCAGCTCTAATAGTAGGGACAACACTGTCTGACTGTTGTGTCAGCTCTAATAGTAGGGACAACACTGTCTGACTGTTGTCAGCTCTAATAGTAGGGACAACACTGTCTGACTGTTGTCAGCTCTAATAGTAGGTACAACACTGTCTGACTGTTGTGTCAGCTCTAATAGTAGGGACAACACTGTTTGACTGTTGTGTCAGCTCTAATAGTAGGGAAAACACTGTCTGACTGTTGTGTCAGCTCTAATAGTAGGGACAACACTGTCTGACTGTTGTGTCAGCTCTAATAGTAGGGACAACACTGTCTGACTGTTGTGTCAGCTCTAATAGTAGGGGAAACACTGTCTGACTGTTGTCAGCTCTAATAGTAGGGGAAACACTGTCTGACTGTTGTGTCAGCTCTAATAGTAGGGAAACACTGTCCGACTGTTGTGTCAGCTCTAATAGTAGGGACAACACTGTCCGACTGTTGTGTCAGCTCTAATAGTAGGGACAACACTGTCTGACTGTTGTGTCAGCTCTAATAGTAGGGGAAACACTGTCTGACTGTTGTGTCAGCTCTAATAGTAGGGAAAACACTGTCTGACTGTTGTGTCAGCTCTAATAGTAGGGGAAACACTGTCTGACTGTTGTGTCAGCTCTAATAGTAGGGGAAACACTGTCTGACTGTTGTGTCAGCTCTAATAGTAGGGGAAACACTGTCTGACTGTTGTGTCAGCTCTAATAGTAGGGACAACACTGTCTGACTGTTGTGTCAGCTCTAATAGTAGGGACAACACTGTCTGACTGTTGTCAGCTCTAATAGTAGGGGAAACACTGTCTGACTGTTGTGTCAGCTCTAATAGTAGGGACAACACTGCCTGACTGTTGTCAGCTCTAATAGTAGGGAAAACACTGTCTGACTGTTGTGTCAGCTCTAATAGTAGGGAAAACACTGTCTGACTGTTGTGTCAGCTCTAATAGTAGGGACAACACTGTCTTACTGTTGTCAGCTCTAATAGTAGGGACAACACTGTCTGACTGTTGTCAGCTCTAATAGTAGGGGAAACACTGTCTGACTGTTGTCAGCTCTAATAGTAGGGAAAACACTGTGACTGTTGTCAGCTCTAATAGTAGGGACAACACTGTCTGACTGTTGTGTCAGCTCTAATAGTAGGGGCAACACTGTCTGACTGTTGTGTCAGCTCTAATAGTAGGGACAACACTGTCTGACTGTTGTGTCAGCTCTAATAGTAGGGGAAACACTGTCTGACTGTTGTGTCAGCTCTAATAGTAGGGACAACACTGTCTGACTGTTGTGTCAGCTCTAATAGTAGGGGAAACACTGTCTGACTGTTGTCAGCTCTAATAGTAGGGACAACACTGTCTGACTGTTGTGTCAGCTCTAATAGTAGGGACAACACTGTCTGACTGTTGTGTCAGCTCTAATAGTAGGGGAAACACTGTCTGACTGTTGTGTCAGCTCTAATAGTAGGGAAAACACTGTGACTGTTGTCAGCTCTAATAGTAGGGACAACACTGTCTGACTGTTGTGTCAGCTCTAATAGTAGGGGAAACACTGTCTGACTGTTGTCAGCTCTAATAGTAGGGGAAACACTGTCTGACTGTTGTCAGCTCTAATAGTAGGGAAAACACGGTGACTGTTGTCAGCTCTAATAGTAGGGGAAACACTGTCTGACTGTTGTTTCAGCTCTAATAGTAGGGACAACACTGTCTGACTGTTGTGTCAGCTCTAATAGTAGGGATAACACTGTCTGACTGTTGTGTCAGCTCTAATAGTAGGGACAACACTGTCTGACTGTTGTGTCAGCTCTAATAGTAGGGAAAACTCTGTCTGACTGTTGTCAGCTCTAATAGTAGGGGAAACACTGTCTGACTGTTGTGTCAGCTCTAATAGTAGGGACAACACTGTCTGACTGTTGTGTCAGCTCTAATAGTAGGGGAAACACTGTCTGACTGTTGTCAGCTCTAATAGTAGGGGAAACACTGTCTGACTGTTGTGTCAGCTCTAATAGTAGGGACAACACTGTCTGACTGTTGTCAGCTCTAATAGTAGGGGAAACACTGTCTGACTGTTGTGTCAGCTCTAATAGTAGGGGAAACACTGTCCGACTGTTGTCAGCTCTAATAGTAGGGACAACACTGTCTGACTGTTGTGTCAGCTCTAATAGTAGGGACAACACTGTCTGACTGTTGTCAGCTCTAATAGTAGGGAAAACACTGTCTGACTGTTGTGTCAGCTCTAATAGTAGGGAAAACACTGTCTGACTGTTGTGTAAGCTCTAATAGTAGGGACAACACTGTCTTACTGTTGTCAGCTCTAATAGTAGGGACAACACTGTCTGACTGTTGTGTCAGCTCTAATAGTAGGGGAAGCACTGTCTGACTGTTGTCAGCTCTAATAGTAGGGGAAGCACTGTCTGACTGTTGTCAGCTCTAATAGTAGGGGAAACACTGTCTGACTGTTGTCAGCTCTAATAGTAGGGGAAACACTGTCTGACTGTTGTCAGCTCTAATAGTAGGGACAACACTGTCTGACTGTTGTGTCAGCTCTAATAGTAGGGACAACACTGTCTGACTGTTGTCAGCTCTAATAGTAGGGAAAACACTGTCTGACTGTTGTGTCAGCTCTAATAGTAGGGAAAACACTGTCTGACTGTTGTGTAAGCTCTAATAGTAGGGACAACACTGTCTTACTGTTGTCAGCTCTAATAGTAGGGACAACACTGTCTGACTGTTGTCAGCTCTAATAGTAGGGGAAACACTGTCTGACTGTTGTCAGCTCTAATAGTATGGGAAACACTGTCTGACTGTTGTCAGCTCTAATAGTAGGGGAAACACTGTCTGACTGTTGTGTCAGCTCTAATAGTAGGGGAAGCACTGTCTGACTGTTGTCAGCTCTAATAGTAGGGGAAGCACTGTCTGACTGTTGTCAGCTCTAATAGTAGGGGAAACACTGTCTGACTGTTGTCAGCTCTAATAGTAGGGGAAACACTGTCTGACTGTTGTGTCAGCTCTAATAGTAGGGGAAACACTGTCTGACTGTTGTGTCAGCTCTAATAGTAGGGGAAACACTGTCTGACTGTTGTGTCAGCTCTAATAGTAGGGACAACACTGTCTGACTGTTGTCAGCTCTAATAGTAGGGACAACACTGTCTGACTGTTGTCAGCTCTAATAGTAGGGACAACACTGTCTGACTTGTGTCAGCTCTAATAGTAGGGGAAACACTGTCTGACTGTTGTCAGCTCTAATAGTAGGGGAAACACTGTCTGACTGTTGTCAGCTCTAATAGTAGGGGAAACACTGTCTGACTGTTGTCAGCTCTAATAGTAGGGACAACACTGTCTGACTGTTGTCAGCTCTAATAGTAGGGACAACACTGTCTGACTTGTGTCAGCTCTAATAGTAGGGACAACACTGTCTGATTGTTGTCAGCTCTAATAGTAGGGGAAACACTGTCTGACTGTTGTGTCAGCTCTAATAGTAGGGACAACACTGTCTGACTTGTGTCAGCTCTAATAGTAGGGAAAACACTGTGACTGTTGTCAGCTCTAATAGTAGGGACAACACTGTCTGACTGTTGTGTCAGCTCTAATAGTAGGGGCAACACTGTCTGACTGTTGTGTCAGCTATAATAGTAGGGACAACACTGTCTGACTGTTGTGTCAGCTCTAATAGTAGGGACAACACTGTCTGACTGTTGTCAGCTCTAATAGTAGGGAAAACACTGTGACTGTTGTCAGCTCTAATAGTAGGGACAACACTGTCTGACTGTTGTGTCAGCTCTAATAGTAGGGACAACACTGTCTGACTGTTGTGTCAGCTCTAATAGTAGGGACAACACTGTCTGACTGTTGTGTCATCTCTAATAGTAGGGACAACACTGTCTGACTGTTGTGTCAGCTCTAATAGTAGGGACAACACTGTCTGACTGTTGTGTCAGCTCTAATAGTAGGGGAAACACTGTCTGACTGTTGTGTCAGCTCTAATAGTAGGGAAAACACTGTGACTGTTGTCAGCTCTAATAGTAGGGACAACACTGTCTGACTGTTGTGTCAGCTCTAATAGTAGGGAAACACTGTCTGACTGTTGTCAGCTCTAATAGTAGGGAAAACACGGTGACTGTTGTCAGCTCTAATAGTAGGGGAAACACTGTCTGACTGTTGTTTCAGCTCTAATAGTAGGGACAACACTGTCTGACTGTCAGCTCTAATAGTAGGGACAACACTGTCTGACTGTTGTGTCAGCTCTAATAGTAGGGATAACACTGTCTGACTGTTGTGTCAGCTCTAATAGTAGGGACAACACTGTCTGACTGTTGTGTCAGCTCTAATAGTAGGGAAAACACTGTCTGACTGTTGTCAGCTCTAATAGTAGGGGAAACACTGTCTGACTGTTGTGTCAGCTCTAATAGTAGGGACAACACTGTCTGACTGTTGTGTCAGCTCTAATAGTAGGGGCAACACTGTCTGACTGTTGTGTCAGCTCTAATAGTAGGGGAAACACTGTCCGACTGTTGTCAGCTCTAATAGTAGGGACAACACTGTCTGACTGTTGTGTCAGCTCTAATAGTAGGGACAACACTGTCTGACTGTTGTCAGCTCTAATAGTAGGGAAAACACTGTCTGACTGTTGTGTCAGCTCTAATAGTAGGGAAAACACTGTCTGACTGTTGTGTAAGCTCTAATAGTAGGGACAACACTGTCTTACTGTTGTCAGCTCTAATAGTAGGGACAACACTGTCTGACTGTTGTCAGCTCTAATAGTAGGGGAAACACTGTCTGACTGTTGTCAGCTCTAATAGTATGGGAAACACTGTCTGACTGTTGTCAGCTCTAATAGTAGGGGAAACACTGTCTGACTGTTGTGTCAGCTCTAATAGTAGGGGAAGCACTGTCTGACTGTTGTCAGCTCTAATAGTAGGGGAAACACTGTCTGACTGTCAGCTCTAATAGTAGGGGAAACACTGTCTGACTGTCAGCTCTAATAGTAGGGGAAACACTGTCTGACTATTGTGTCAGCTCTAATAGTAGGGGAAACACTGTCTGACTGTTGTGTCAGCTCGAATAGTAGGGGAAACACTGTCTGACTGTTGTATCAGCTCTAATAGTAGGGACAACACTGTCTGACTGTTGTCAGCTCTAATAGTAGGGACAACACTGTCTGACTGTTGTCAGCTCTAATAGTAGGGAAAACACTGTCTGACTGTTGTCAGCTCTAATAGTAGGGGAAACACTGTCTGACTGTTGTGTCAGCTCTAATAGTAGGGGAAACACTGTCTGACTGTTGTCAGCTCTAATAGTAGGGGAAACACTGTCTGACTGTTGTCAGCTCTAATAGTAGGGACAACACTGTCTGACTGTTGTCAGCTCTAATAGTAGGGACAACACTGTCTGACTTGTGTCAGCTCTAATAGTAGGGACAACACTGTCTGATTGTTGTCAGCTCTAATAGTAGGGGAAACACTGTCTGACTGTTGTGTCAGCTCTAATAGTAGGGAAAACACTGTCTGACTGTTGTGTCAGCTCTAATAGTAGGGACAACACTGTCTGACTTGTGTCAGCTCTAATAGTAGGGAAAACACTGTGACTGTTGTCAGCTCTAATAGTAGGGACAACACTGTCTGACTGTTGTGTCAGCTCTAATAGTAGGGGCAACACTGTCTGACTGTTGTGTCAGCTATAATAGTAGGGACAACACTGTCTGACTGTTGTGTCAGCTCTAATAGTAGGGACAACACTGTCTGACTGTTGTGTCAGCTCTAATAGTAGGGACAACACTGTCTGACTGTTGTGTCAGCTCTAATAGTAGGGACAACACTGTCTGACTGTTGTGTCAGCTCTAATAGTAGGGGAAACACTGTCTGACTGTTGTGTCAGCTCTAATAGTAGGGGAAACACTGTCTGACTGTTGTGTCAGCTCTAATAGTATGGAAAACACTGTCTGACTGTTGTGTCAGCTCTAATAGTAGGGGAAACACTGTCTGACTGTTGTCAGCTCTAATAGTAGGGGAAACACTGTCTGACTGTTGTCAGCTCTAATAGTAGGGAAAACACTGTGACTGTTGTCAGCTCTAATAGTAGGGGAAACACTGTCTGACTGTTGTTTCAGCTCTAATAGTAGGGACAACACTGTCTGACTGTCAGCTCTAATAGTAGGGACAACACTGTCTGACTGTTGTCAGCTCTAATAGTAGGGATAACACTGTCTGACTGTTGTGTCAGCTCTAATAGTAGGGACAACACTGTCTGACTGTTGTGTCAGCTCTAATAGTAAGGAAAACACTGTCTGACTGTTGTAAGCTCTAATAGTAGGGACAACACTGTCTGATTGTTGTCAGCTCTAATAGTAGGGGAAACACTGTCTGACTGTTGTGTCAGCTCTAATAGTAGGGACAACACTGTCTGACTGTTGTGTCAGCTCTAATAGTAGGGACAACACTGTCTGACTGTTGTGTCAGCTCTAATAGTAGGGGAAACACTGTCTGACTGTTGTGTCAGCTCTAATAGTAGGGGAAACACTGTCTGACTGTTGTGTCAGCTCTAATAGTAGGGAAAACACTGTCTGACTGTTGTGTCAGCTCTAATAGTAGGGGAAACACTGTCTGACTGTTGTCAGCTCTAATAGTAGGGGAAACACTGTCTGACTGTTGTCAGCTCTAATAGTAGGGAAAACACTGTGACTTGTGTCAGCTCTAATAGTAGGGGAAACACTGTCTGACTGTTGTTTCAGCTCTAATAGTAGGGACAACACTGTCTGACTGTCAGCTCTAATAGTAGGGACAACACTGTCTGACTGTTGTCAGCTCTAATAGTAGGGATAACACTGTCTGACTGTTGTGTCAGCTCTAATAGTAGGGAAAACACTGTCTGACTGTTGTGTCAGCTCTAATAGTAGGGACAACACTGTCTGACTGTTGTGTCAGCTCTAATAGTAGGGATAACACTGTCTGACTGTTGTGTCAGCTCTAATAGTAGGGATAACACTGTCTGACTGTTGTGTCAGCTCTAATAGTAGGGACAACACTGTCTGACCTTTGTGTCAGCTCTAATAGTAGGGAAAACACTGTCTGACTGTTGTGTCAGCTCTAATAGTAGGGGAAACACTGTCTGACTGTTGTGTCAGCTCTAATAGTAGGGACAACACTGTCTGACTTGTGTCAGCTCTAATAGTAGGGAAAACACTGTGACTGTTGTCAGCTCTAATAGTAGGGACAACACTGTCTGACTGTTGTGTCAGCTCTAATAGTAGGGGCAACACTGTCTGACTGTTGTGTCAGCTATAATAGTAGGGACAACACTGTCTGACTGTTGTGTCAGCTCTAATAGTAGGGACAACACTGTCTGACTGTTGTGTCAGCTCTAATAGTAGGGACAACACTGTCTGACTGTTGTGTCAGCTCTAATAGTAGGGACAACACTGTCTGACTGTTGTGTCAGCTCTAATAGTAGGGGAAACACTGTCTGACTGTTGTGTCAGCTCTAATAGTAGGGGAAACACTGTCTGACTGTTGTGTCAGCTCTAATAGTATGGAAAACACTGTCTGACTGTTGTGTCAGCTCTAATAGTAGGGGAAACACTGTCTGACTGTTGTCAGCTCTAATAGTAGGGGAAACACTGTCTGACTGTTGTCAGCTCTAATAGTAGGGAAAACACTGTGACTGTTGTCAGCTCTAATAGTAGGGGAAACACTGTCTGACTGTTGTTTCAGCTCTAATAGTAGGGACAACACTGTCTGACTGTCAGCTCTAATAGTAGGGACAACACTGTCTGACTGTTGTCAGCTCTAATAGTAGGGATAACACTGTCTGACTGTTGTGTCAGCTCTAATAGTAGGGACAACACTGTCTGACTGTTGTCAGCTCTAATAGTAAGGAAAACACTGTCTGACTGTTGTAAGCTCTAATAGTAGGGACAACACTGTCTGACTGTTGTGTCAGCTCTAATAGTAGGGACAACACTGTCTGACTTGTGTCAGCTCTAATAGTAGGGACAACACTGTCTGATTGTTGTCAGCTCTAATAGTAGGGGAAACACTGACTGTTGTCAGCTCTAATAGTAGGGACAACACTGTCTGACTGTGTCAGCTCTAATAGTCGGGACAACACTGTCTGACTGTTGTGTCAGCTCTAATAGTAGGGACAACACTGTCTGACTGTTGTGTCAGCTCTAATAGTAGGGACAACACTGTCTGACTGTTGTGTCAGCTCTAATAGTAGGGGAAACACTGTCTGACTGTTGTGTCAGCTCTAATAGTAGGGGAAACACTGTCTGACTGTTGTGTCAGCTCTAATAGTAGGGAAAACACTGTCTGACTGTTGTGTCAGCTCTAATAGTAGGGGAAACACTGTCTGACTGTTGTCAGCTCTAATAGTAGGGGAAACACTGTCTGACTGTTGTCAGCTCTAATAGTAGGGAAAACACTGTGACTTGTGTCAGCTCTAATAGTAGGGGAAACACTGTCTGACTGTTGTGTCAGCTCTAATAGTAGGGACAACACTGTCTGACTGTTGTGTCAGCTCTAATAGTAGGGGAAACACTGTCTGACTGTTGTGTCAGCTCTAATAGTAGGGGAAACACTGTCTGACTGTTGTGTCAGCTCTAATAGTAGGGACAACACTGTCTGACTGTTGTGTCAGCTCTAATAGTAGGGACAACACTGTCTGACTGTTGTGTCAGCTCTAATAGTAGGGACAACACTGTCTGACTTGTGTCAGCTCTAATAGTAGGGAAAACACTGTCTGACTGTTGTGTCAGCTCTAATAGTAGGGACAACACTGTCTGACTGTTGTGTCAGCTCTAATAGTAGGGATAACACTGTCTGACTGTTGTCAGCTCTAATAGTAGAGACAACATTGTCTGACTGTTGTGTCAGCTCTAATAGTAGGGAAAACACTGTCTGACTGTTGTCAGCTCTAATAGTAGGGACAACACTGTCCGACTGTTGTCAGCTCTAATAGTAGGGACAACATTGTCTGACTGTTGTCAGCTCTAATAGTAGGGATAACACTGTCTGACTGTTGTCAGCTCTAATAGTAGGGACAACATTGTCTGACTGTTGTCAGCTCTAATAGTAGGGACAACACTGTCTGACTGTTGTGTCAGCTCTAATAGTAGGGGCAACACTGTCTGACTGTTGTGTCAGCTATAATAGTAGGGACAACACTGTCTGACTGTTGTGTCAGCTCTAATAGTAGGGACAACACTGTCTGACTGTTGTGTCAGCTCTAATAGTAGGGGAAACACTGTCTGACTGTTGTCAGCTCTAATAGTAGGGAAAACACTGTGACTGTTGTCAGCTCTAATAGTAGGGACAACACTGTCTGACTGTTGTGTCAGCTCTAATAGTAGGGGCAACACTGTCTGACTGTTGTGTCAGCTCTAATAGTAGGGACAACACTGTCTGACTGTTGTGTCAGCTCTAATAGTAGGGACAACACTGTCTGACTGTTGTGTCATCTCTAATAGTAGGGACAACACTGTCTGACTGTTGTGTCAGCTCTAATAGTAGGGACAACACTGTCTGACTGTTGTGTCAGCTCTAATAGTAGGGGAAACACTGTCTGACTGTTGTGTCAGCTCTAATAGTAGGGAAAACACTGTGACTGTTGTCAGCTCTAATAGTAGGGACAACACTGTCTGACTGTTGTGTCAGCTCTAATAGTAGGGGAAACACTGTCCGACTGTTGTCAGCTCTAATAGTAGGGACAACACTGTCTGACTGTTGTGTCAGCTCTAATAGTAGGGACAACACTGTCTGACTGTTGTCAGCTCTAATAGTAGGGGAAACACTGTCTGACTGTTGTGTCAGCTCTAATAGTAGGGGAAGCACTGTCTGACTGTTGTCAGCTCTAATAGTAGGGGAAACACTGTCTGACTGTCAGCTCTAATAGTAGGGGAAACACTGTCTGACTGTTGTCAGCTCTAATAGTAGGGGAAACACTGTCTGACTATTGTGTCAGCTCTAATAGTAGGGGAAACACTGTCTGACTGTTGTGTCAGCTCTAATAGTAGGGGAAACACTGTCTGACTGTTGTGTCAGCTCTAATAGTAGGGACAACACTGTCTGACTGTTGTCAGCTCTAATAGTAGGGGAAACACTGTCTGACTGTTGTCAGCTCTAATAGTAGGGGAAACACTGTCTGACTGTTGTGTCAGCTCTAATAGTAGGGGAAACACTGTCTGACTGTTGTCAGCTCTAATAGTAGGGGAAACACTGTCTGACTGTTGTGTCAGCTCTAATAGTAGGGGAAACACTGTCTGACTGTTGTGTCAGCTCTAATAGTAGGGAAAACACTGTCTGACTGTTGTGTCAGCTCTAATAGTAGGGGAAACACTGTCTGACTGTTGTCAGCTCTAATAGTAGGGGAAACACTGTCTGACTGTTGTCAGCTCTAATAGTAGGGAAAACACTGTGACTGTTGTCAGCTCTAATAGTAGGGGAAACACTGTCTGACTGTTGTTTCAGCTCTAATAGTAGGGACAACACTGTCTGACTGTCAGCTCTAATAGTAGGGACAACACTGTCTGACTGTTGTCAGCTCTAATAGTAGGGATAACACTGTCTGACTGTTGTGTCAGCTCTAATAGTAGGGACAACACTGTCTGACTGTTGTGTCAGCTCTAATAGTAAGGAAAACACTCTCTGACTGTTGTCAGCTCTAATAGTAGGGACAACACTGTCTGACTGTTGTGTCAGCTCTAATAGTAGGGACAACACTGTCTGACTTGTGTCAGCTCTAATAGTAGGGACAACACTGTCTGATTGTTGTCAGCTCTAATAGTAGGGGAAACACTGACTGTTGTCAGCTCTAATAGTAGGGACAACACTGTCTGACTGTTGTGTCAGCTCTAATAGTAGGGGCAACACTGTCTGACTGTTGTGTCAGCTATAATAGTAGGGACAACACTGTCTGACTGTTGTGTCAGCTCTAATAGTAGGGACAACACTGTCTGACTGTTGTGTCAGCTCTAATAGTAGGGACAACACTGTCTGACTGTTGTGTCAGCTCTAATAGTAGGGACAACACTGTCTGACTGTTGTGTCAGCTCTAATAGTAGGGAAAACACTGTCTGACTGTTGTGTCAGCTCTAATAGTAGGGGAAACACTGTCTGACTGTTGTCAGCTCTAATAGTAGGGGAAACACTGTCTGACTGTTGTCAGCTCTAATAGTAGGGACAACACTGTCTGACTGTTGTGTCAGCTCTAATAGTAGGGAAAACACTGTCTGACTGTTGTGTCAGCTCTAATAGTAGGGGAAACACTGTCTGACTGTTGTGTCAGCTCTAATAGTAGGGACAACACTGTCTGACTGTTGTGTCAGCTCTAATAGTAGGGACAACACTGTCTGACTGTTGTGTCAGCTCTAATAGTAGGGAAAACACTGTCTGACTGTTGTGTCAGCTCTAATAGTAGGGGAAACACTGTCTGACTGTTGTGTCAGCTCTAATAGTAGGGACAACACTGTCTGACTGTTGTGTCAGCTCTAATAGTAGGGACAACACTGTCTGACTGTTGTGTCAGCTCTAATAGTAGGGGAAACACTGTCTGACTGTTGTCAGCTCTAATAGTAGGGAAAACACTGTCTGACTGTTGTGTCAGCTCTAATAGTAGGGACAACACTGTCTGACTGTTGTGTCAGCTCTAATAGTAGGGACAACACTGTCTGACTGTTGTGTCAGCTCTAATAGTAGGGACAACACTGTCTGACTGTTGTGTCAGCTCTAATAGTAGGGAAAACACTGTCTGACTGTTGTGTCAGCTCTAATAGTAGGGACAACACTGTCTGACTGTTGTGTCAGCTCTAATAGTAGGGATAACACTGTCTGACTGTTGTCAGCTCTAATAGTAGAGACAACATTGTCTGACTGTTGTGTCAGCTCTAATAGTAGGGAAAACACTGTCTGACTGTTGTCAGCTCTAATAGTAGGGACAACACTGTCCGACTGTTGTCAGCTCTAATAGTAGGGACAACATTGTCTGACTGTTGTCAGCTCTAATAGTAGGGATAACACTGTCTGACTGTTGTCAGCTCTAATAGTAGGGACAACATTGTCTGACTGTTGTCAGCTCTAATAGTAGGGACAACACTGTCTGACTGTTGTCAGCTCTAATAGTAGGGACAACACTGTCCGACTGTTGTCATCTCTCTGTATTGTTTGGTTGTTACTAGTCAGGTGCTCTGGGATACCTAGCCTGTGCTTGACCCTTGACCCTTTGACCCACCCCCCCTCCAGGGGTTTGGTGTGGGTGCGATGGAGGACGATGACGAGGACATCTACCACAGAGACATCATGTCTAACTACGACACGGTGCTGGGAGGGGAGGAGCCTGGCGACGGACTGTACGGATGGACCGCCCCCCAGCAGTACAACAGGACGAAGAAAGGTGAGGTCCACTGAGATGACAGGAGATGGAAGACTCTGGGACAGTTTCCCAGACACAGATTAAGCCTAGTCCTGAACTAAAAATATAGAATCCCTGGGGAACAGGCCCTGCCAGTTG
Organism: Oncorhynchus mykiss; assembly: GCF_013265735.2. Classification (NCBI taxonomy): domain Eukaryota; kingdom Metazoa; phylum Chordata; class Actinopteri; order Salmoniformes; family Salmonidae; genus Oncorhynchus; species Oncorhynchus mykiss. The sequence goes on along the minus strand of NC_048570.1, from coordinate 96,586,917 downwards.
TGTTTGTCCTGAATCTCTGGGGAACAGGCCCTGCCAGTTGTGTTTGACCTGAATCTCTGGGGAACAGGCCCTACCAGTTGTGTTTGTCCTGAATCTCTGGGGAACAGGCCCTACCAGTTGTGATTGTCCTGAATCTCTGGGGAACAGGCCCTACCAGTTGTCCTGAATCTCTGGGGAACAGGCCCTACCAGTTGTCCTGAATCTCTGGGGAACAGGCCCTACCAGTTGTCCTGAATCTCTGGGGAACAGGCCCTACCAGTTGTGTTTGTCCTGAATCCCTGGGGAACAGGCCCTACCAGTTGTCCTGAATCCCTGGGGAACAGGCCCTGACGGTTGTTTGTCCTGAATCTCTGGGGAACAGGCCCTACCAGTTGTGTTTGTCCTGAATCTCTGGGGAACAGGCCCTACCAGTTGTCCTGAATCTCTGCGGAACAGGCCCTACCAGTTGTCCTGAATCTCTGGGGAACAGGCCCTACCAGTTGTGTTTGTCCTGAATCTCTGGGGAACAGGCCCTACCAGTTGTCCTGAATCTCTGGGGAACAGGCCCTACCAGTTGTCCTGAATCTCTGGGGAACAGGCCCTACCAGTTGTCCTGAATCTCTGGGGAACAGGCCCTACCAGTTGTCCTGAATCTCTGGGGAACAGGCCCTACCAGTTGTCCTGAATCTCTGGGGAACAGGCCCTACCAGTTGTCTTGAATCTCTGGGGAACAGGCCCTACCAGTTGTGTTTGTCCTGAATCTCTGGGGAACAGGCCCTACCAGTTGTCCTGAATCTCTGCGGAACAGGCCCTACCAGTTGTCCTGAATCTCTGGGGAACAGGCCCTACCAGTTGTGTTTGTCCTGAATCTCTGGGGAACAGGCCCTACCAGTTGTCCTGAATCTCTGGGGAACAGGCCCTACCAGTTGTCCTGAATCTCTGGGGAACAGGCCCTACCAGTTGTGTTTGTCCTGAATCCCTGGGGAACAGGCCCTACCAGTTGTCCTGAATCCCTGTGGAACAGGCCCTGACGGTTGTTTGTCCTGAATCTCTGGGGAACAGGCCCTACCAGTTGTGTTTGTCCTGAATCTCTGGGGAACAGGCCCTACCAGTTGTGTTTGTCCTGAATCTCTGGGGAACAGGCCCTACCAGTTGTCCTGAATCTCTGCGGAACAGGCCCTACCAGTTGTCCTGAATCTCTGGGGAACAGGCCCTACCAGTTGTGTTTGTCCTGAATCTCTGGGGAACAGGCCCTACCAGTTGTCCTGAATCTCTGGGGAACAGGCCCTACCAGTTGTCCTGAATCTCTGGGGAACAGGCCCTACCAGTTGTCCTGAATCTCTGGGGAACAGGCCCT
>NC_048570.1:96555581-96580581 GCF_013265735.2 Oncorhynchus mykiss | reverse complement strand
CAGGTGGCTTGTGGCAAACTTTAAACAACACTTTTTATGGATATCTTTAAGAAATGGCTTTCTTCTTGCCACTCTTCCATAAAGGCCAGATTTGTGCAATATACAACTGATTGTTGTCCTATGGACAGAGTCTCCCACCTCAGCTGTAGATCTCTGCAGTTCATCCAGAGTGATCATGGGCCTCTTGGCTGCATCTCTGATCAGTCTTCTCCTTGTATGAGCTGACAGTTTAGAGGGACGGCCAGGTCTTGGTAGATTTGCAGTGGTCTGATACTCCTTCCATTTCAATATTATCGCTTGCACAGTGCTCCTTGGGATGTTTAAAGCTTGGGAAATCTTTTTGTATCCAAATCCGGCTTTAAACTTCTTCACAACAGTATCTCGGACCTGCCTGGTGTGTTCCTTGTTCTTCATGATGCTCTCTGCGCTTTTAACGGACCTCTGAGACTATCACAGTGCAGGTGCATTTATACGGAGACTTGATTACACACAGGTGGATTGTATTTATCATCATTAGTCATTTAGGTCAACATTGGATCATTCAGAGATCCTCACTGAACTTCTGGAGAGAGTTTGCTGCACTGAAAGTAAAGGGGCTGAATAATTTTGCACGCCCAATTTTTCAGTTTTTGATTTGTTAAAAAAGTTTGAAATATTCAATAAATGTCGTTCCACTTCATGATTGTGTCCCACTTGTTGTTGATTCTTCACAAAAAAATACAGTTTTATATCTTTATGTTTGAAGCCTGAAATGTGGCAAAAGGTCGCAAAGTTCAAGGGGGCCGAATACTTTCGCAAGGCACTGTAGATAGTCCTGACTACTCACCGCGGTCTCCTCCCTGCCCTGTCTCCTCTCTGTTCTGTTTTTATTATAGATAGTCCTGACTACTCACCCCTGTCTCCTCCCTGCCCTGTCTCCTCCCTGCCCTGTCTCCTCCCTGCCCTGTCTCCTCCCTGCCCTGTCTCCTCTCTGCCCTGTCTCCTCCCTGCCCTGTCTCCTCCCTGCCCTGTCTCCTCCCTGCCCTGTCTCCTCCCTGCCCTGTCTCCTCCCTGCCCTGTCTCCTCCCTGCCCTGTCTCCTCCCTCCCCTGTCTCCTCCCTGCCCTGTCTCCTCCCTGCCCTGTCTCCTCCCTGCCCTGTCTCCTCTCTGTTCTGCTTTTATTATAGATAGTCCTGACTACTCACCCTGGTCTCCTCCCTGCCCTGTCTCCTCCCTGCCCTGTCTCCTCCCTGCCCTGTCTCCTCCCTGCCCTGTCTCCTCCCTGCCCTGTCTCCTCCCTGCCCTGTCTCCTCTCTGTTCTGCTTTTATTATAGATAGTCCTGTCTCCTCCCTGCCCTGTCTCCTCCCTGCCCTGTCTCCTCCCTGCCCTGTCTCCTCCCTGCCCTGTCTCCTCCCTGCCCTGTCTCCTCCCTGCCCTGTCTCCTCCCTGCCCGGTCTCCTCTCTGTTCTGCTTTTATTATAGATAGTCCTGACTACTCACCCCTGTCTCCTCCCTGCCCTGTCTCCTCCCTGCCCTGTCTCCTCCCTGCCCTGTCTCCTCCCTGCCCTGTCTCCTCCCTGCCCTGTCTCCTCCCTGCCCTGTCTCCTCCCTGCCCTGTCTCCTCCCTGCCCTGTCTCCTCCCTGCCCTGTCTCCTCCCTGCCCTGTCCTCCTCCCTGCCCTGTCCTCCTCCCTGCCCTGTCCTCCTCCCTGGCCTGTCCTCCTCCCTGCCCTGTCTCCTCCCTGCCCTGTCTCCTCCCTGCCCTGTCCTCCTCCCTGGCCTGTCCTCCTCCCTGGCCTGTCCTCCTCCCTGCCCTGTCCTCCTCCCTGGCCTGTCCTCCTCCCTGCCCTGTCCTCCTCCCTGCCCTGTCTCCTCCCTGCCCTGTCTCCTCCCTGCCCTGTCTCCTCCCTGCCCTGTCTCCTCCCTGCCCTGTCTCCTCCCTGCCCTGTCTCCTCCCTGCCCTGTCTCCTCCCTGCCCGGTCTCCTCCCTGCCCTGTCTCCTCCCTGCCCTGTCTCCTCCCTGCCCTGTCTCCTCTCTGCCCTGTCTCCTCCCTGCCCTGTCTCCTCCCTGCCCTGTCTCCTCTCTGCCCTGTCTCCTCCCTGCCCTGTATCCTCCCTGCCCTGTCTCCTCCCTGCCCTGTCTCCTCCCTGCCCTGTCTCCTCCCTGCCCTGTCTCCTCCCTGCCCTGTCTCCACTCTGTTCTGCTTTTATTATAGATAGTCCTGACTACTCACCCCTGTCTCCTCCCTGCCCTGTCTCCTCCCTGCCCTGTCTCCTCCCTGCCCTGTCTCCTCCCTGCCCTGTATCCTCCCTGCCCTGTATCCTCCCTGCCCTGTCTCCTCCCTGCCCTGTCTCCTCCCTGCCCTGTCTCCTCCCTGCCCTGTCTCCTCCCTGCCCTGTCTCCTCCCTGCCCTGTCTCCTCCCTGCCCTGTCTCCTCCCTGCCCTGTATCCTCCCTGCCCTGTCTCCTCCCTGCCCTGTCTCCTCCCTGCCCTGTCTCCTCCCTGCCCTGTCTCCTCTCTGTTCTGCTTTTATTATAGATAGTCCTGACTACTCACCCCAGTCTCCTCCCTGCCCTGTCTCCTCCCTGCCCTGTCTCCTCCCTGCCCTGTCTCCTCCCTGCCCTGTCTCCTCCCTGCCCTGTCTCCTCCCTGCCCTGTATCCTCCCTGCCCTGTATCCTCCCTGCCCTGTATCCTCCCTGCCCTGTCTCCTCCCTGCCCTGTCTCCTCCCTGCCCTGTCTCCTCTCTGTTCTGCTTTTAATATAGATAGTCCTGACTACTCACCCCTGTCTCCTCCCTGCCCTGTCTCCTCTCTGCCCTGTCTCCTCCCTGCCCTGTCTCCTCCCTGCCCTGTCTCCTCCCTGCCCGGTCTCCTCCCTGCCCTGTCTCCTCCCTGCCCTGTCTCCTCCCTGCCCTGTCTCCTCTCTGTTCTGCTTTTATTATAGATAGTCCTGACTACTCACCCCTGTCTCCTCCCTGCCCTGTCTCCTCTCTGCCCTGTCTCCTCCCTGCCCTGTCTCCTCCCTGCCCTGTCTCCTCCCTGCCCTGTCTCCTCCCTGCCCGGTCTCCTCCCTGCCCTGTCTCCTCCCTGCCCTGTCTCCTCCCTGCCCGGTCTCCTCCCTGCCCTGTCTCCTCCCTGCCCTGTCTCCTCCCTGCCCTGTCTCCTCCCTGCCCTGTCTCCACTCTGTTCTGCTTTTATTATAGATAGTCCAGTCTCCTCCCTGCCCGGTCTCCTCCCTGCCCGGTCTCCTCCCTGCCCGGTCTCCTCCCTGCCCTGTCTCCTCCCTGCCCGGTCTCCTCCCTGTCCTCCTCCAGTATTTGAACATTTAAGACGTGCCTGGATTTGAAAGTTGGAGTCAATGATATTTAGGAGTATCTCCTCTGTATCAATGGTGATGTTTTTTTTGTCTCTAAAACCATTTTTTTGCCGTGTCTCCTCCCTGCCCTGTCCTCCTCCCTGCCCTGTCTCCTTGTCATCTTGTCTGTCCTCCCTTGTCTCCTCCCCTGTCCTCCTCCCTCCCCTGTCCTCCTCCCTGCCCTGTCGTCCTCCCTGCCCTGTCCTCCTCCCTGCTCTGTCCTCCTCCTTTCCCTGTCCTCCTCCCCTGTCCTCCTCCCTCCAGGCCCCAGCTCTGTGTTTGACCTGCTGAAGGTTGAGGACAGAGAGAGACTCTCCGGCCTACGGAGGCCCTCCTCAGATACCAGCTCAGGCCCCAGACAGCCCACCCCTGGGGAGGCCAGAGCAGCCGTTGTGGCTGCAGGGGTAGCGGCTGCAGCAGCCAGAGCCTCCGCCCAGAAGGCCCTGTCTAGCAGGTACACCTATATCTGTCTGTCTGTCTGTCTGACTGTGTCTGAACTATCCTGGGATATGTGTTGTGTTGTAGTCCAGTGTTCTAGATCTTGTATTGTCGTCTAGGGGTTCTAGATCTTGTATTGTCGTCTAGGGGTTCTAGATCTTGTATTGTCGTCCAGTTTTCTAGATTTTTTATTGTCGTCCAGTGTTCTAGATCTTGTATTGCGTCCAGTGTTCTAGATCTTGTATTGTAGTCCAGTGTTCTAGATCTTGTATTGTAGTCCGGTGTTCTAGATCTTGTATTGTAGTCCGGTGTTCTAGATCTTGTATTGTAGTCCGGTGTTCTAGATCTTGTATTGTAGTCCGGTGTTCTAGATCTTGTATTGCCGTCCAGTGTTCTAGATCTTGTATTGTCGTCCAGTGTTCTAGATCTTGTATTGCGTCCAGTGTTCTAGATCTTGTTAATGAATTGTTGTCCGGTGTTCTAGATCTTGTAATGATTTGTAGTCCGGTGTTCTAGATCTTGTATTGTAGTCCAGTGTTCTAGATCTTGTATTGTAGTCCGGTGTTCTAGATCTTGTATTGTAGTCCGGTGTTCTAGATCTTGTAATGTCGTCCAGTGTTCTAGATCTTGTAATGTATTGTAGTCCAGTGTTCTAGATCTTCTATTGTAGTCCGGTGTTCTAGATCTTGTATTGTCGTCCGGTGTTCTAGATCTTGTATTGTCGTCCAGTGTTCTAGATCTTGTTAATGAATTGTAGTCCGGTGTTCTAGATCTTGTATTGTAGTCCGGTGTTCTAGATCTTGTATTGTAGTCCGGTGTTCTAGATCTTGTATTGTCGTCCAGTGTTCTAGATCTTGTATTGTCGTCCAGTGTTCTAGATCTTGTTAATGAATTGTCGTCCGGTGTTCTAGATCTTGTATTGTCGTCCAGTGTTCTAGATCTTGTTAATGAATTGTCGTCCGGTGTTCTAGATCTTGTATTGTCGTCCAGTGTTCTAGATCTTGTTAATGAATTGTAGTCCGGTGTTCTAGATCTTGTAATGTCGTCCAGTGTTCTAGATCTTGTAATGTATTGTAGTCCAGTGTTCTAGATCTTCTATTGTAGTCCAGTGTTCTAGATCTTGTATTGTCGTCCAGTGTTCTAGATCTTGTATTGTCGTCCAGTGTTCTAGATCTTGTATTGTCGTCCAGTGTTCTAGATCTTGTTAATGAATTGTAGTCCGGTGTTCTAGATCTTGTATTGTAGTCCGGTGTTCTAGATCTTGTATTGTAGTCCAGTGTTCTAGATCTTGTAATGAATTGTAGTCCGGTGTTCTAGATCTTGTATTGTAGTCCAGTGTTCTAGATCTTGTATTGTCGTCCGGTGTTCTATATCTTGTATTGTCGTCCGGTGTTCTAGATCTTGTATTGTAGTCCAGTGTTCTAGATCTTGTATTGTAGTCTGGTGTTCTATATCTTGTATTGTAGTCCAGTGTTCTAGATCTTGTATTGTAGTCCGGTGTTCAGTGTCTTATATTATAAACTGGGTGGGGTCGAGCCCTGAATGCTGATTAGCTGTCAGCTGTGGTATATCAGACCGTATACCACAGGTACGACAAAACAATGCACTGATACGTCTTGCATGGCTCTCATCTACAATATCCTGCTGCTCCTTGGTAACGTCAGATCACCGAGTCTCTGTTGAATCCATCCAGGTTTGCACCCCAAGCAGAGCAGCAGCAGCAGGAAGCTCTGAGTGTGTGGAGCGGCCCAACGGCGCAGGCCCAGACGGGACAGACATTCAAACCCTTTGAGAGGACCCCTCATAAACAGGCCCGATACGACCTCTACATAGACCAGCTCAAACAGGGAGACCGAGGTACGGAGGCTGCATGGTGTCAAACCCATTTCTATGGACTTTTATTCTATGAAATGGACAGGCTCTTTCTTAGAAAACAGACCGTGTCAAACAGGGAGAGACAGAGGTACAGAGAACTGGTTTGGCTGCCATTTTAACAAAGACAAAGGGCTTGACATTGTCAATCTGGTATTGTAATGTTATCGTGGTCTATTAAGACAATAAAACCACTTTTCACTGTGAACACAGACACATTGAGAGCCTCTTTAAAATGTTCTGCAAGAATCAGCCCATGTTCTGCTTTTAGGAGATTCCTCTCCCAACGTACATTATTCACTAAGATTCCCATGATGGTTTCATCCTCACATCTAAACCGTCTCCTCAACTCTGTCCAGATGCCCTGGAGTTGAGCTTGGACCCCACCATGACAGAGTGGGAGAGAGGGAGAGAGAGGGATGAGTTTGTCCGTGCCGCTCTCCTCTACAAGCCCAGCAGCTCCTCTCTGTCTTGTCGCTTCACCAGAGGGAAACAGGATGACGGTGTGGAGGCAGACACTGTGGAGGTGACACGAGATCAGGAGGTAGGCAGCTTGTTGAAGGATTGTGGGTAATCAATACTGAGGGGAGATCAGGAGGTAGGCAGTGGGATGATCCTCTGTTCTGCCTGTTTGTCTTCAGAATGATGTGGATGACAAGCAGGCAGCCGTGAAGATGAAGATGTTTGGAAAACTGACCAGAGACACGTTTGAATGGCACCCTGACAATCTGCTCTGCAAGAGGTTCAACATACCTGACCCCTATCCTGGGTACGACACACACACACACACACACACTCACACACACACACACACACACACACACACACACACACACACACACTTGACCACCACGGAATGAATGGTACTATGAATACTAAAACTCAATGGTTACTGCTTGTGTGTCATTGCATTGGGCTCTAACTGTTGTTGTCTGTCCAGGTCTGGGGTTGTCAGATCTAACTGTTGTTGTCTGTCCAGGTCTGGGGTTGTCAGATCTAACTGTTGTTGTCTGTCCAGGTCTGGGGTTGTCAGATCTAACTGTTGTTGTCTGTCCAGGTCTGGGGTTGTCAGATATAACTGTTGTTGTCTGTCCAGGTCTGGGGTTGTCAGATCTAACTGTTGTTGTCTGTCCAGGTCTGGGGTTGTCAGATCTAACTGTTGTTGTCTGTCCAGGTCTGGGGTTGTCAGATCTAACTGTTGTTGTCTGTCCAGGTCTGGGGTTGTCAGATCTAACTGTTGTTGTCTGTCCAGGTCTGGGGTTGTCAGATATAACTGTTGTTGTTGTCTATCCAGGTCTGGGGTTGTCAGATCTAACTGTTGTTGTTGTCTATCCAGGTCTGGGGTTGTCAGATCTAACTGTTGTTGTTGTCTGTCCAGGTCAGGGTTTGTCAGATCTAACTGTTGTTGTCTGTCCAGGTCTGGGGTTGTCAGATCTAACTGTTGTTGTCTATCCAGGTCTGGGGTTGTCAGATATAACTGTTGTTGTCTATCCAGGTCTGGGGTTGTCAGATATAACTGTTGTTGTCTATCCAGGTCTGGGGTTGTCAGATATAACTGTTGTTGTCTATCCAGGTCTGGGGTTGTCAGATATAACTGTTGTTGTCTATCCAGGTCTGGGGTTGTCAGATATAACTGTTGTTGTCTATCCAGGTCTGGGGTTGTCAGATATAACTGTTGTTGTCTGTCCAGGTCTGGGGTTGTCAGATATAACTGTTGTTGTCTGTCCAGGTCAGGGTTTGTCAGATCTAACTGTTGTTGTCTGTCCAGGTCTGGGGTTGTCAGATCTAACTGTTGTTGTCTGTCCAGGTCTGGGGTTGTCAGATATAACTGTTGTTGTCTGTCCAGGTCTGGGGTTTGTCAGATATAACTGTTGTTGTCTGTCCAGGTCTGGGGTTGTCAGATATAACTGTTGTTGTCTGTCCAGGTCTGGGGTTGTCAGATATAACTGTTGTTGTCTGTCCAGGTCTGGGGTTGTCAGATATAACTGTTGTTGTCTGTCCAGGTCTGGGGTTGTCAGATATAACTGTTGTTGTCTGTCCAGGTCTGGGGTTGTCAGATATAACTGTTGTTGTCTGTCCAGGTCTGGGGTTGTCAGATATAACTGTTGTTGTCTATCCAGGTCTGGGGTTGTCAGATCTAACTGTTGTTGTCTGTCCAGGTCTGGGGTTGTCAGATCTAACTGTTGTTGTCTGTCCAGGTCTGGGGTTGTCAGATCTAACTGTTGTTGTCTGTCCAGGTCAGGGGTTGTCAGATCTAACTGTTGTTGTCTGTCCAGGTCAGGGTTTGTCAGATCTAACTGTTGTTGTCTATCCAGGTCTGGGGTTGTCAGATATAACTGTTGTTGTCTGTCCAGGTCAGGGTTTGTCAGATATAACTGTTGTTGTCTGTCCAGGTCAGGGGTTGTCAGATCTAACTGTTGTTGTCTGTCCAGGTCAGGGTTTGTCAGATCTAACTGTTGTTGTCTGTCCAGGTCAGGGTTTGTCAGATCTAACTGTTGTTGTCTGTCCAGGTCAGGGTTTGTCAGATCTAACTGTTGTTGTCTGTCCAGGTCAGGGTTTGTCAGATATAACTGTTGTTGTCTGTCCAGGGCTGGGGTTGTCAGATCTAACTGTTGTTGTCTGTCCAGGTCAGGGTTTGTCAGATCTAACTGTTGTTGTCTGTCCAGGTCAGGGGTTGTCAGATCTAACTGTTGTTGTCTGTCCAGGTCAGGGTTTGTCAGATCTAACTGTTGTTGTCTGTCCAGGGCTGGGGTTGTCAGATCTAACTGTTGTTGTCTATCCAGGTCAGGGTTTGTCAGATATAACTGTTGTTGTCTGTCCAGGTCTGGGGTTGTCAGATCTAACTGTTGTTGTCTATCCAGGTCAGGGTTTGTCAGATATAACTGTTGTTGATGTCTATCCAGGTCTGGGTTTGTCAGATCTAACTGTTGTTGTTGTCTATCCAGGTCTGGGGTTGTCAGATCTAACTGTTGTTGTTGTCTGTCCAGGTCTGGGGTTGTCAGATCTAACTGTTGTTGTCTGTCCAGGTCTGGGGTTGTCAGATATAACTGTTGTTGTCTATCCAGGTCTGGGGTTGTCAGATCTAACTGTTGTTGTCTGTCCAGGTCTGGGGTTGTCAGATATAACTGTTGTTGTCTATCCAGGTCTGGGGTTGTCAGATCTAACTGTTGTTGTCTGTCCAGGTCTGGGGTTGTCAGATCTAACTGTTGTTGTCTATCCAGGTCAGGGTTTGTCAGATATAACTGTTGTTGTCTGTCCAGGTCTGGGGTTGTCAGATCTAACTGTTGTTGTTGTCTATCCAGGTCTGGGGTTGTCAGATCTAACTGTTGTTGTTGTCTGTCCAGGTCAGGGTTGTCAGATCTAACTGTTGTTGTTGTCTGTCCAGGTCTGGGGTTGTCAGATCTAACTGTTGTTGTTGTCTGTCCAGGTCAGGGGTTGTCAGATATAACTGTTGTTGTTGTCTGTCCAGGTCTGGGGTTGTCAGATCTAACTGTTGTTGTTGTCTATCCAGGTCTGGGGTTGTCAGATCTAACTGTTGTTGTTGTCTGTCCAGGTCTGGGGTTGTCAGATCTAACTGTTGTTGTCTGTCCAGGTCTGGGGTTGTCAGATATAACTGTTGTTGTCTATCCAGGTCTGGGGTTGTCAGATCTAACTGTTGTTGTCTGTCCAGGTCTGGGGTTGTCAGATATAACTGTTGTTGTCTATCCAGGTCTGGGGTTGTCAGATCTAACTGTTGTTGTCTGTCCAGGTCTGGGGTTGTCAGATCTAACTGTTGTTGTCTATCCAGGTCAGGGTTTGTCAGATATAACTGTTGTTGATGTCTATCCAGGTCTGGGTTTGTCAGATCTAACTGTTGTTGTTGTCTATCCAGGTCTGGGGTTGTCAGATCTAACTGTTGTTGTTGTCTGTCCAGGTCTGGGGTTGTCAGATCTAACTGTTGTTGTCTGTCCAGGTCTGGGGTTGTCAGATATAACTGTTGTTGTCTATCCAGGTCTGGGGTTGTCAGATCTAACTGTTGTTGTCTGTCCAGGTCTGGGGTTGTCAGATATAACTGTTGTTGTCTATCCAGGTCTGGGGTTGTCAGATCTAACTGTTGTTGTCTGTCCAGGTCTGGGGTTGTCAGATCTAACTGTTGTTGTCTATCCAGGTCAGGGTTTGTCAGATATAACTGTTGTTGTCTGTCCAGGTCTGGGGTTGTCAGATCTAACTGTTGTTGTTGTCTATCCAGGTCTGGGGTTGTCAGATCTAACTGTTGTTGTTGTCTGTCCAGGTCAGGGTTGTCAGATCTAACTGTTGTTGTTGTCTGTCCAGGTCTGGGGTTGTCAGATCTAACTGTTGTTGTTGTCTGTCCAGGTCAGGGGTTGTCAGATCTAACTGTTGTTGTTGTCTGTCCAGGTCAGGGTTTGTCAGATCTAACTGTTGTTGTTGTCTATCCAGGTCTGGGGTTGTCAGATCTAACTGTTGTTGTTGTCTGTCCAGGTCAGGGTTTGTCAGATCTAACTGTTGTTGTTGTCTATCCAGGTCTGGGGTTGTCAGATCTAACTGTTGTTGTTGTCTGTCCAGGTCAGGGATTGTCAGATCTAACTGTTGTTGTTGTCTGTCCAGGTCAGGGTTTGTCAGATATAACTGTTGTTGTCTGTCCAGGTCAGGGGTTGTCAGATATAACTGTTGTTGTTGTCTGTCCAGGTCAGGGTTTGTCAGATATAACTGTTGTTGTTGTCTGTCCAGGTCAGGGTTTGTCAGATATAACTGTTGTTGTCTGTCCAGGTCAGGGGTTGTCAGATCTAACTGTTGTTGTTGTCTGTCCAGGTCAGGGTTTGTCAGATCTAACTGTTGTTGTTGTCTATCCAGGTCTGGGGTTGTCAGATCTAACTGTTGTTGTTGTCTATCCAGGTCTGGGGTTGTCAGATATAACTGTTGTTGTCTGTCCAGGTCTGGGGTTGTCAGATCTAACTGTTGTTGTCTGTCCAGGGCAGGGTTTGTCAGATATAACTGTTGTTGTTGTTGTCTGTCCAGGGCAGGGTTTGTCAGATCTAACTGTTGTTGTTGTCTATCCAGGTCAGGGTTTGTCAGATCTAACTGTTGTTGTCTTTCCAGGTCAGGGTTTGTCAGATATAACTGTTGTTGTCTGTCCAGGGCAGGGTTTGTCAGATATAACTGTTGTTGTTGTTGTCTGTCCAGGGCAGGGTTTGTCAGATCTAACTGTTGTTGTTGTCTATCCAGGTCAGGGTTTGTCAGATCTAACTGTTGTTGTCTTTCCAGGTCAGGGTTTGTCAGATATAACTGTTGTTGTCTGTCCAGGGCAGGGTTTGTCAGATCTAACTGTTGTTGTTGTCTATCCAGGTCAGGGTTTGTCAGATCTAACTGTTGTTGTTGTCTATCCAGGTCAGGGTTTGTCAGATCTAACTGTTGTTGTCTTTCCAGGTCAGGGGTTGTCAGGTCTAACTGTTGTTGTCTTTCCAGGTCAGGGGTTGTCAGGTCTAACTATTGTTGTCTTTCCAGGTCAGGGGTTGTCAGGTCTAACTGTTGTTGTCTTTCCAGGTCAGGGGTTGTCAGGTCTAACTGTTGTTGTCTTTCCAGGTCAGGGGTTGTCAGGTCTAACTATTGTTGTCTTTCCAGGTCAGGGGTTGTCAGGTCTAACTGTTGTTGTCTTTCCAGGTCAGGGGTTGTCAGGTCTAACTATTGTTGTCTATCCAGGTCAGGGTTTGTCAGATCTAACTATTGTTTTCTTTCCAGGTCAGGGTTTGTGGGAATGCCCAAAGTGAAGAGAGACAAGTTCTCTGTGTTTAACTTCCTGACTGTATCAGAGAGTCCAACAGCTAGTGCTTCCCCCGCTCCACAAGGTAACAAACAATCAGTTCCACTTGTTATGGGTGTTATGGGGAGAATATCAGAGTCTCTACCAACCCAGTTCATTTAATCTACAGTGTTATGGGGAGAATATCAGAGCCTCTACCAACCCAGTTCATTTAATCTACAGTGTTATGGAGAGAATATCAGAGTCTCTATCAACCCAGTTCATTTCATCAACAGTGTTATGAGAATATCAGAGTCTCTATCAACCCAGTTAATTTCATCAACAGTGTTATGAGGATATCAGAGTCTCTACCAACCCAGTTCATTTAATCTACAGTGTTATGAGAATATCAGAGTCTCTATCAACCCAGTTCATTTCATCTACAGTGTTATGAGAATATCAGAGACTCAATCAACCCAGTTCATTTAATCTACAGTGTTATGGGGAGAATATCAGTCTCTATCAACCCAGTTCATTTAATCTACAGTGTTATGAGGATATCAGAGTCTCTACCAACCAAGTTCATTTAATCTACAGTGTTATGAGAATATCAGAGTCTCTATCAACCCAGTTCATTTAATCTACAGTGTTATGAGAATATCAGAGTCTCTATCAACCCAGTTCATTTCATCTTAACCTGGCCCCTACGTCTCTCTCTGTGTAAACCTGGCCCCTACGTCTCTCTGTGTAAACCTGGCCCCTACGTCTCTCTCTGTGTAAACCTGGCCCCTACGTCTCTCTCTGTGTAAACCTGGCCCCTACGTCTCTCTGTGTAAACCTGGCCCCTACGTCTCTCTCTGTGTAAACCTGGCCCCTACGTCTCTCTGTGTAAACCTGGCCCCTACGTCTCTCTGTGTAAACCTGGCCCCTACGTCTCTCTGTGTAAACCAGGCCCCTACGTCTCTCTGTGTAAACCTGGCCCCTACGTCTCTCTGTGTAAACCTGGCCCCTACGTCTCTCTGTGTAAACCTGGCCCCTACGTCTCTCTGTGTAAACCTGGCCCCTACGTCTCCCTGTGTAAACCTGGCCCCTACGTCTCTCTGTGTAAACCTGGCCCCTACGTCTCTCTCTGTGTAAACCTGGCCCCTACGTCTCTCTCTGTGTAAACCTGGCCCCTACGTCTCTCTCTGTGTAAACCTGGCCCCTACGTCTCTCTCTGTGTAAACCTGGCCCCTACGTCTCTCTGTGTAAACCTGGCCCCTACGTCTCTCTCTGTGTAAACCTGGCCCCTACGTCTCTCTGTGTAAACCTGGCCCCTATGCCTCTCTGTGTAAACCTGTCCCCTACGTCTCTCTCTCTCTGTGTAAACCTGGCCCCTACGCCTCTCTGTGTAAACCTGGCCCCTACGCCTCTCTGTGTAAACCTGGCCCCTACATCTCTCTGTGTAAACCTGGCCCCTACGTTTCTCTCTCTCTCTGTGTGTAAACCTGGCCCCTACGTCTCTCTCTCTCTCTGTGTAAACCTGGCCCCTACGTCTCTCTCTCTCTGTGTAAACCTGGCCCCTACGTCTCTCTCTCTCTCTCTCTGTGTAAACCTGGCCCCTACGTCTCTCTCTCTCTGTGTAAACCTGGCCCTACGTCTCTCTGTGTAAACCTGGCCCCTACGTCTCTCTGTGTAAACCTGGCCCCTACGTCTCTGTGTAAACCTGGCCCCTACGTCTCTCTGTGTAAACCTGGCCCCTACGTCTCTCTCTCTCTCTCTCTCTCTGTGTAAACCTGGCCCTACGTCTCTCTGTGTAATCCTGGCCCCTACGTCTCTCTCTCTGTGTAAACCTGGACCCTACGTCTCTCTGTGTAAACCTGGCCCTACGTCTCTCTGTGTAAACCTGGACCCTACGTCTCTCTGTGTAAACCTGGCCCTACGTCTCTCTCTCTCTCTCTCTGTGTAAACCTGGCCCTACGTCTCTCTCTCTGTGTAAACCTGGCCCTACGTCTCTCTCTCTCTCTCTGTGTAAACCTGGCCCTATGTCTCTCTCTCTGTGTAAACCTGGCCCCTACGTCTCTCTCTCTCTGTGTAAACCTGGCTCTACATCTCTCTGTGTAAACCTGGCCCCTACGTCTCTCTGTGTAAACCTGGCCCCTACGTCTCTCTGTGTAAACCTGGCCCTACGTCTCTCTCTGTCTAAACCTGGCCCTACGTCTCTCTCTCTCTGTGTAAACCTGGCCCCTACGTCTCTCTCTGTCTAAACCTGGCCCTACGTCTCTCTGTGTAAACCTGGCCCTACGTATCTCTCTCTCTTTCTCTGTGTAAACCTGACCCCTATGTCTCTCTCTCTCTGTGTAAACCTGGCCCCTATGTCTCTCTCTCTCTCTCTGTGTAAACCTGGCCCCTACGTCTCTTGTTCTGTGTGTAAACCTGGCCCTACGTATCTCTCTCTCTTTCTCTGTGTAAACCTGACCCCTATGTCTCTCTCTCTCTGTGTAAACCTGGCCCCTACGTCTCTTGTTCTGTGTGTAAACCTGGCCCTGCGTCTCCATCCCTCTCTGTGTAGGTGTAAAGCCCTCTGAGCCAGGGAAGAGGTCCAGGTGGGATGTGTCTGGCCAGGCTGGGGACAAGGAGCGGAAGGAGAAGGATCCGGTCAGTGAGTTCCTCAGTGTGGCTCGTATTGAAGCCTCTGGGTCAGGACCAGAAGCCTCTACTACTGATGGCCCTACAACGGATCCTACTGTAGAGGTACTGGTACCATCCTACATCATACACCACTGATCCTACTGTAGAGGTACTGGTACCATCCTACTACATACACCACTGATCCTACTGTAGAGGTTCTGGTACCATCCTACTACATACACCACTGATCCTACTGTAGAGGTTCTGGTACCATCCTGCTACACTACATACACCACTGATCCTACTGTAGAGGTTCTGGTACCATCCTACTACATACACCACTGATCCTACTGTAGAGGTTCTGGTACCATCCTACTACATACACCACTGATCCTACTGTAGAGGTTCTGGTACCATCCTACTACATACACCACTGATCCTACTGTAGAGGTTCTGGTACCATCCTACTACATACACCACTGATCCTACTGTAGAGGTACTGGTACCATCCTACTACCCTACATACACCACTCATCCTACTGTAGAGGTTCTGGTACCATCCTACTACATACATCACTGATCCTACTGTAGGAGGTTCTGGTACCATCCTACTACATACACCACTGATCCTACTGTAGAGGTACTGGTACCATCCTACTACACTACATACACCACTGATCCTACTGTAGAGGTTCTGGTACCATCCTACTACATACATCACTGATCCTACTGTAGGAGGTTCTGGTACCATCCTACTACATACACCACTGATCCTACTGTAGAGGTTCTGGTACCATCCTACTACACTACATACACCACTGATCCTACTGTAGGAGGTTCTGGTACCATCCTACTACATACATCACTGATCCTACTGTAGGAGGTTCTGGTACCATCCTACTACATACACCACTGATCCTACTGTAGAGGTTCTGGTACCATCCTACTACATACACCACTGATCCTACTGTAGAGGTTCTGGTACCATCCTACTACACTACATACACCACTGATCCTACTGTAGAGGTTCTGATACCATCCTACTACATACACCACTGATCCTACTGTAGAGGTTCTGGTACCATCCTACTACACTACATACACCACTGATCCTACTGTAGAGGTTCTGGTACCATCCTACTACATACACCACTGATCCTACTGTAGGAGGTTCTGGTACCATCCTACTACACTACATACACCACTGATCCTACTGTAGAGGTTCTGGTACCATCCTGCTACACTACATACACCACTGATCCTACTGTAGAGGTTCTGGTACCATCCTGCTACATATACCACTGATCCTACTGTAGAGGTTCTGGTACCATCCTGCTACATACACCACTGATCCTACTGTAGAGGTTCTGGTACCATCCTACTACATACACCACTGATCCTACTGTAGAGGTTCTGGTACCATCCTACTACACTACATACACCACTGATCCTACTGTAGAGGTACTGGTACCATCCTACTACATACACCACTGATCCTACTGTAGAGGTTCTGGTACATCCTACTACATACACCACTGATCCTACTGTAGAGGTTCTGGTACCATCCTCCTACATACACCACTGATCCTACTGTAGATGTTCTGGTACCATCCTGCTACATACACCACTGATCCTACTGTAGAGGTTCTGGTACCATCCTACTACACTACATACACCACTGATCCTACTGTAGAGGTTCTGGTACCATCCTACTACATACACCACTGATCCTACTGTAGGAGGTTCTGGTACCATCCTACTACACTACATACACCACTGATCCTACTGTAGGAGGTTCTGGTACCATCCTGCTACATACACCACTGATCCTACTGTAGAGGTACTGGTACCAACCATCCTGCTACATACACCACTGATCCTACTGTAGAGGTACTGGTACCATCCTACTACACTACATCACTGATCCTACTGTAGAGGTTCTGGTACCATCCTACTACACCACATACACCACTGATCCTACTGTAGAGGTTCTGGTACCATCCTACTACATACACCACTGATCCTACTGTAGAGGTACTGGTACCATCCTGCTACATACATCACTGATCCTACTGTAGAGGTTCTGGTACATCCTACTACATACACCACTGATCCTACTGTAGAGGTTCTGGTACCATCCTGCTACATACACCACTGATCCTACTGTAGAGGTTCTGGTACCATCCTACTACACTACATACACCACTGATCCTACTGTAGAGGTTCTGGTACCATCCTACTACATACACCACTGATCCTACTGTAGAGGTTCTGGTAGCATCCTACTACATACACCACTGATCCTACTGTAGAGGTACTGGTACCATCCTGCTACATACATCACTGATCCTACTGTAGATGTTCTGGTACCATCCTGCTACATACACCACTGATCCTACTGTAGAGGTTCTGGTACCATCCTACTACACTACATATACCACTGATCCTACTGTAGAGGTACTGGTACCATCCTGCTACATACATCACTGATCCTACTGTAGAGGTTCTGGTACCATCCTACTACACTACATACACCACTGATCCTACTGTAGAGGTACTGGTACCATCCTACTACATACACCACTGATCCTACTGTAGAGGTACTGGTACCATCCTACTACATACACCACTGATCCTACTGTAGAGGTACTGGTACCATCCTACTACATACATCACTGATCCTACTGTAGAGGTACTGGTACCATCCTACTACATACACCACTGATCCTACTGTAGAGGTACTGGTACCATCCTGCTACATACACCACTGATCCTACTGTAGAAGTTCTGGTACCATCCTACTACACTACATACACCACTGATCCTACTGTAGAGGTTCTGGTACCATCCCACTACATACACCACTGATCCTACTGTAGAAGTTCTGGTACCATCCTACTACACTACATACACCACTGATCCTACTGTAGAGGTTCTGGTACCATCCTGCTACATACACCACTGATCCTACTGTAGAGGTTCTGGTACCATCCTGCTACATACACCACTGATCCTACTGTAGAGGTTCTGGTACCATCCTACTACACTACATACACCACTGATCCTACTGTAGAGGTTCTGGTACCATCCTACTACACTACATACACCACTGATCCTACTGTAGAGGTTCTGGTACCATCCCACTACATACACCACTGATCCTACTGTAGGAGGTTCTGGTACCATCCTACTACACTACATACACCACTGATCCTACTGTAGGAGGTTCTGGTACCATCCTGCTACACTACATACACCACTGATCCTACTGTAGAGGTACTGGTACCATCCTACTACATACATCACTGATCCTACTGTAGAGGTTCTGGTACCATCCTACTACATACACCACTGATCCTACTGTAGAGGTTCTGGTACCATCCTACTACATACACCACTGATCCTACTGTAGATGTTCTGGTACCATCCTACTACACTACATACACCACTGATCCTACTGTAGAGGTTCTGGTACCATCCCACTACATACACCACTGATCCTACTGGTTTGACAGTCTACTGTAATCCTAAGAGGTTTGACGGTCTACTGTAATCCTTAGAGGTTTGACGGTCTACTGTAATCCTAAGAGATTTGACGTCTACTGTAATCCTAAGAGGTTTGACGGTCTACTGTAATCCTAAGAGATTTGACGGTCTACTGTAATCCTAAGAGGTTTGACGGTCTACTGTAATCCTTAGAGGTTTGACGGTCTACTGTAATCCTAAGAGATTTGACGTCTACTGTAATCCGTAGAAGGTTGACGGTCGACTGTAATCCTAAGAGGGTTGACGGTCGACTGTAATCCGTGGAGGGTTGCCGGTCGACTGTAATCCTAAGAGGGTTGACGGTCGACTGTAATCCGTGGAGGGTTGCCGGTCGACTGTAATCCGTGGAGGGTTGACGGTCTACTGTAATCCGTAGAGGGTTGACGGTCGACTGTAATCCGTGGAGGGTTGGCGGCCGACTGTAATCCGTGGAGGGTTGACGGTCGACTGTAATCCGTGGAGGGTTGCCGGTCGACTGTAATCCGTGGAGGGTTGACGGTCGACTGTAATCCGTGGAGGGTTGACGGTCGACTGTAATCCGTGGAGGGTTGACGGTCGACTGTAATCCGTGGAGCGTTGACGGTCGACTGTAATCCGTGGAGGGTTGACGGTCGACTGTAATCCGTGGAGGGTTGACGGTCGACTGTAATCCGTGGAGGGTTGACGGTCGACTGTAATCCGTGGAGGGTTGACGGTCGACTGTAATCCGTGGAGGGTTGACGGTCGACTGTAATCCGTGGAGGGTTGACGGTCGACTGTAATCCGTGGAGGGTTGACGGTCGACTGTAATCCGTGGAGGGTTGACGGTCGACTGTAATCCGTGGAGCGTTGACGGTCGACTAATCCGTGGAGGGTTGACGGTCGACTGTAATCCGTGGAGGGTTGACGGTCGACTGTAATCCGTGGAGGGTTGACGGTCGACTAATCCGTGGAGGGTTGACGGTCGACTGTAATCCGTGGAGGGTTGACGGTCGACTGTAATCCGTGGAGGGTTGCCGGTCGACTGTAATCCGTGGAGGGTTGCCGGTCGACTGTAATCCGTGGAGGGTTGCCGGTCGACTGTAATCCGTGGAGGGTTGACGGTCGACTGTAATCCGTGGAGGGTTGACGGTCGACTGTAATCCGTGGAGCGTTGACGGTCGACTGTAATCCGTGGAGGGTTGACGGCCTACTGTAATCCGTGGAGGGTTGACGGTCGACTGTAATCCGTGGAGCGTTGACGGTCGACTAATCCGTGGAGGGTTGACGGTCGACTGTAATCCGTGGAGGGTTGACGGTCGACTGTAATCCGTGGAGGGTTGACGGTCGACTGTAATCCGTGGAGGGTTGACGGTCGACTGTAATCCGTGGAGGGTTGACGGTCGACTGTAATCCGTGGAGGGTTGACGGTCGACTGTAATCCGTGGAGGGTTGACGGTCGACTGTAATCCGTGGAGGGTTGACGGTCGACTGTAATCCGTGGAGGGTTGACGGTCGACTGTAATCCGTGGAGGGTTGACGGTCGACTGTAATCCGTGGAGGGTTGACGGCCGACTGTAATCCGTGGAGGGTTGACGGCCGACTGTAATCCGTGGAGGGTTGACGGCCTACTGTAATCCGTAGAGGGTTGACGGCCTACTGTAATCCGTGGAGGGTTGACGGCCTACTGTAATCCGTGGAGGGTTGACGGCCTACTGTAATCCGTAGAGGGTTGACGGCCTACTGTAATCCGTAGAGGGTTGACGGCCTACTGTAATCCGTAGAGGGTTGACGGCCTACTGTAATCCGTAGAGGGTTGACGGCCTACTGTAATCCGTAGAGGGTTGACGGCCTACTGTAATCCGTAGAGGGTTGACGGCCTACTGTAATCCGTAGAGGGTTGACGGCCTACTGTAATCCGTAGAGGGTTGACGGCCTACTGTAATCCGTAGAGGGTTGACGGCCTACTGTAATCCGTAGAGGGTTGACGGCCTACTGTAATCCGTAGAGGGTTGACGGCCTACTGTAATCCGTAGAGGGTTGACGGCCTACTGTAATCCGTAGAGGGTTGACGGCCTACTGTAATCCGTAGAGGGTTGACGGCCTACTGTAATCCGTAGAGGGTTGACGGCCTACTGTAATCCGTAGAGGGTTGACGGCCTACTGTAATCCGTAGAGGGTTGACGGCCTACTGTAATCCGTAGAGGGTTGACGGCCTACTGTAATCCGTAGAGGGTTGACGGCCTACTGTAATCCGTAGAGGGTTGACGGCCTACTGTAATCCGTAGAGGGTCGACGGCCTACTGTAATCCGTAGAGGGTCGACGGCCTACTGTAATCCGTAGAGGGTCGACGGCCTACTGTAATCCGTAGAGGGTCGACGGCCTACTGTAATCCGTAGAGGGTCGACGGCCAACTGTAATCCGTAGAGGGTCGACGGCCAACTGTAATCCGTAGAGGGTCGACGGCCAACTGTAATCCGTAGAGGGTCGACGGCCTACTGTAATCCGTAGAGGGTCGACGGCCTACTGTAATCCGTAGAGGGTCGACGGCCAACTGTAATCCGTAGAGGGTCGACGGCCAACTGTAATCCGTAGAGGGTCGACGGCCTACTGTAATCCGTAGAGGGTCGACGGCCTACTGTAATCCGTAGAGGGTCGACGGCCTACTGTAATCCGTAGAGGGTCGACGGCCTACTGTAATCCGTAGAGGGTCGACGGCCAACTGTAATCCGTAGAGGGTCGACGGCCTACTGTAATCCGTAGAGGGTTGACAGGCGTAAGAGATACAGATAAGTCACATGTTCTTAATCAATGATGTTTCTGACTATCTGAGCAGCCAGACACGGAGCAGAAAGACGAGGAGGAGGAAGAGGAGGAGGAGGAGGAGAGCAGGCCGTCTATGGATCTGTTCAAGGCCATCTTCGTCAGTTCATCAGACGAGAAGTCTTCCTCTTCTTCTGAAGGAGAGAGTGAGGAGGAGGAGGAGGAGAAGGAGGAAGGTGTTCGGAGCAAGGCTGGGACTGGGCCTCAGATATCTAACCAGTTGAATGTCAACACAACCCAGCCTGCTCCTCCTGTGTCAGCTATACCCAGCCAGCACCCAGGTATGAACACTGGTCCTCCTGTGTCAGCTACACCCAGCCAGCACCCAGGTATGAACACTGGTCCTCCTGTGTCAGCTACACCCAGCCAGCACCCAGGTATGAACACTGGTCCTCCTGTGTCAACTATACCCAGCCAGCACCCAGGTATGAACACTGGTCCTCCTGTGTCAGCTACACCCAGCCAGCACCCAGGTATGAACACTGGTCCTCCTGTGTCAGCTATACCCAACCGGCACCCAGGTATGAACACTGGTCCTCCTGTGTCAGCTACACCCAGCCAGCACCCAGGTATGAACACTGGTCCTCCTGTGTCAGCTACACCCAGCCAGCACCCAGGTAGGAACACTGGTCCTCCTGTGTCAGCTACACCCAGCCAGCACCCAGGTATGAACACTGGTCCTCCTGTGTCAGCTACACCCAGCCAGCACCCAGGTAGGAACACTGGTCCTCCTGTGTCAGCTACACCCAGCCAGCACCCAGGTATGAACACTAGTCCTCCTGTGTCAGCTACACCCAGCCAGCACCCAGGTAGGAACACTGGTCCTCCTGTGTCAGCTACACCCAGGTATGAACACTAGTCCTCCTGTGTCAGCTACACCCAGGTATGAACACAGGTCCTCCTGTGTCAGCTACACCCAGGTATGAACACAGGTCCTCCTGTGTCAGCTACACCCAGGTATGAACACAGGTCCTCCTGTGTCAGCTACACCCAGGTATGAACACTGATCCTCCTGTGTCAGCTACACCCAGGTATGAACACAGGTCCTCCTGTGTCAGCTACACCCAGGTATGAACACTGGTCCTCATGTGTCAGCTACACCCAGCCAGCACCCAGGTATGAACACTGGTCCTCCTGTGTCGACTGCACCCAGCCAGCACCCAGGTATGAACACTGGTCCTCCTGTGTCAGCTACACCCAGCCAGCACCCAGGTAGGAACACTGGTCCTCCTGTGTCGACTACACCCAGGTAGGAACAGTGGTCCTCCTGTGTCAGCTGCACCCAGCCAGCACCCAGGTAGGAACAGTGGTCCTCCTGTGTCAGCTACACCCAGCCAGCACCCAGGTAGGAACACTGGTCCTCCTGTGTCGACTACACCCAGGTAGGAACACTGGTCCTCCTGTGTCAGCTACACCCAGCCAGCACCCAGGTAGGAACAGTGGTCCTCCTGTGTCAGCTACACCCAGCCAGCACCCAGGTAGGAACACTGGTCCTCCTGTGTCGACTACACCCAGGTAGGAACACTGGTCCTCCTGTGTCGACTACACCCAGGTAGGAACACTGGTCCTCCTGTGTCGACTACACCCAGGTAGGAACACTGGTCCTCCTGTGTCAGCTACACCCAGCCAGCACCCAGGTATGAATCAAATTTATTTTATCAAATCAAATTTATTTTATATAGCCCTTCGTACATCAGCTGATATCTCAAAGTGCTGTACAGAAACCCAGCCTAAAACCCCAAACAGCAAGCAATGCAGGTGAAGAAGCACGGTGGCTAGGAAAAACTCCCTAGAAAGGCCAAAACCTAGGAAGAAACCTAGAGAGGAACCAGGCTATGTGGGGTGGCCAGTCCTCTTCTGGCTGTGCCGGGTGGAGATTATAACAAAACATGGTCAAGATGTTCAAATGTTCATAAATGACCAGCATGGTCGAATAATAATAAGGCAGAATAGTTGAAACTGGAGCAGCAGCACAGTCAGGTGGACTGGGGACAGCAAGGAGTCATCATGTCAGGTATTCCTGGGGCATGGTCCTATGGCTCAGGTCCTCCGAGAGAGAGAAAGAAAGAGAGAATTAGAGAGAGCATATGTGGGATGGCCAGTCCTCTTCTGACTGTGCCGGGTGGAGATTATAACAGAACATGGTCAAGATGTTCAAATGTTCATAAATGATCAGCATGGTCGAATAATAATAAGGCAGAACAGTTGAAACTGGAGCAGCAGCACAGCCAGGTGGACTGGGGACAGCAAGGAGTCATCATGTCAGGTAGTCCTGGGGCATGGTCCTAGGGCTCAGGTCCTCCGAGAGAGAGAAAGAGAGAAGGAGAGAATTAGAGAACGCACACTTAGATTCACACAGGACACCGAATAGGACAGGAGAAGTACTCCAGATATAACAAACTGACCCTAGCCCCCCGACACATAAACTACTGCAGCATAAATACTGGAGGCTGAGACAGGAGGGGTCAGGAGACACTGTGGCCCACTCCGAGGACACCCCCCGGTATGAACACTGGTCCTCCTGTGTCAGCAACACCCAGTTATGAACACTGGTCCTCCTGTGTCAGCTACACCCAGCCAGCACCCAGGTATGAACACTGGTCCTCCTGTGTCGACTACACCCAGCCAGCACCCAGGTAGGAACACTGGTCCTCCTGTGTCGACTACACCCAGGTACAGTGCCTTGCGAAAGTATTCAGCCCCCTTGAACTTTGCGACCTTTTGCCACATTTCAGGCTTCAAACATAAAGATATAAAACTGTATTTTTTTGTGAAGAATCAACAACAAGTGGGACACAATCATGAAGTGGAACTGCATTTATTGGATATTTCAAACTTTTTTAACAAATCAAAAACTGAAAAATTGGGCGTGCAAAATTATTCAGCCCCTTTACTTTCAGTGCAGCAAACTCTCCAGAAGTTCAGTGAGGATCTCTGAATGATCCAATGTTGACCTAAATGACTAATGATGATAAATACAATCCACCTGTGTGTAATCAAGTCTCCGTATAAATGCACCTGCACTGTGATAGTCTCAGAGGTCCGTTAAAAGCGCAGAGAGCATCATGAAGAACAAGGAACACACCAGGCAGGTCCGAGATACTGTTGTGAAGAAGTTGAAAGCCGGATTTGGATACAAAAAGATTTCCCAAGCTTTAAACATCCCAAGGAGCACTGTGCAAGCGATAATATTGAAATGGAAGGAGTATCAGACCACTGCAAATCTACCAAGACCTGGCCGTCCCTCTAAACTTTCAGCTCATACAAGGAGAAGACTGATCAGAGATGCAGCCAAGAGGCCCATGATCACTCTGGATGAACTGCAGAGATCTACAGCTGAGGTGGGAGACTCTGTCCATAGGACAACAATCAGTCGTATATTGCACAAATCTGGCCTTTATGGAAGAGTGGCAAGAAGAAAGCCATTTCTTAAAGATATCCATAACAAGTGCCGTTTAAAGTTTGCCACAAGCCACCTGGGAGACACACCAAACATGTGGAAGAAGGTGCTCTGGTCAGATGAAACCAAAATTGAACTTTTTGGCAACAATGCAAAACGTTGTGTTTGGCGTAAAAGCAACACAGCTGAACACACCATCCCCACTGTCAAACATGGTGGTGGCAGCATCATGGTTTGGGCCTGCTTTTCTTCAGCAGGGACAGGGAAGATGGTTAAAATTGATGGGAAGATGGATGGAGCCAAATACAGGACCATTCTGGAAGAAAACCTGATGGAGTCTGCAAAAGACCTGAGACTGGGACGGAGATTTGTCTTCCAACAAGACAATGATCCAAAACATAAAGCAAAATCTACAATGGAATGGTTCAAAAATAAACATATCCAGGTGTTAGAATGGCCAAGTCAAAGTCCAGACCTGAATCCAATCGAGAATCTGTGGAAAGACCTGAAAACTGCTGTTCACAAATGCTCTCCATCCAACCTCACTGAGCTCGAGCTGTTTTGCAAGGAGGAATGGGAAAAAATGTCAGTCTCTCGATGTGCAAAACTGATAGAGACATACCCCAAGAGCCTTACAGCTGTAATCGCAGCAAAAGGTGGCGCTACAAAGTATTAACTTAAGGGGGCTGAATAATTTTGCACGCCCAATTTTTTCAGTTTTTGATTTGTTAAAAAAGTTTGAAATATCCAATAAATGTCGTTCCACTTCATGATTGTGTCCCACTTGTTGTTGATTCTTCACAAAAAAATACAGTTTTATATCTTTATGTTTGAAGCCTGAAATGTGGCAAAAGGTCGCAAAGTTCAAGGGGGCCGAATACTTTCGCAAGGCACTGTATGAACACTGGTCCTACAGCCAGCACCCAGGTAGGAACACAATATAGATAGATGGTGGTTTAACAACGGCTGTTTGGGTTGTTAGGAGAATGATGAGATATTTGTATTTATTATGGATCCCCATTAGTTCCTGTTGCCAAGGCAGCAGCTACTCTTCCTGTGGTTTATTATGGATCCCCATTAGTTCCTGCCAAGGCAGCAGCTACTCTTCCTGGGGTTTATTATGGATCATCATTAGTTCCTGCCAAGGCAGCAGCTACTCTTCCTGTGGTTTATTATGGATCCCCATTAGTTCCTGCCAAGGCAGCAGCTACTCTTCCTGGGGTTTGTTATGGATCCCCATTAGTTCCTGTCAAGGCAGCAGCTACTCTTCCTGGGGTTTA
>NC_048570.1:96535581-96548081 GCF_013265735.2 Oncorhynchus mykiss | reverse complement strand
GGTAGGGGCTAGGGTGACGGACGAAAGTAATACTGTTGTATATGTATGTATGTATATATATATATAAAAAATGTCTGTCCGTGTGTGTAGTCTGCACATTTCAGATTGTTATCCATCTCAGTCACACCAAACTCAGTGCTCCTGATGCCTGGCCGTCGCTATGGGAACGCACTGACTGGCAAAGCAAACTTTGGACAACGTTGGTTACTCTGACTGACCTGTTAGCTACAGTAGCTAGATACTTTTACCCCAAAACAATGAAATACCTAACGTAGAGAAATACATTTCGTTTCCTGGACAAAATGACTTGGAGAAATATCGACCCTTTGTCACTTGATGAGACCATTGATGAAGGGAAAGAGGAGAAGGATGTGGAGAAGAGAAGAGCCTCGGTGTGGGAACATCAGGAGCTAGCCCAGGTAGCTAGCTGCCCAGGTATCAGCTAGCTAGCTGCCCAGGTCTCAGCTAGCTAGCTCCCCAGGTATCAGTTAGCTAGCTCCCCAGGTATCAGTTAGCTAGCTCCCCAGGTATCAGTTAGCTAGCTGCCCAGGTCTCAGCTAGCTAGCTCCCCAGGTATCAGTTAGCTAGCTGCCCAGGTATCAGTTAGCTAGCTGCCCCGGTATCAGTTAGCTAGCTGCCCAGGTCTCAGCTAGCTAGCTGCCCAGGTAGCAGGTAGCTTGTTGCCCAGGTCTCAGCTAGCTAGCTCCCCAGGTATCAGTTAGCTAGCTGCCCAGGTATCAGTTAGCTAGCTCCCCAGGTATCAGTTAGCTAGCTGCCCAGGTAGCAGGTAGCTTGTTGCCCAGGTCTCAGCTAGCTAGCTCCCCAGGTATCAGTTAGCTAGCTGCCCAGGTCTCAGGTAGCTAGCTGCCCAGGTAGCAGGTAGCTAGCTCCCCAGGTATCAGTTAGCTAGCTGCCCAGGTAGCAGGTAGCTAGCTCCCCAGGTATCAGTTAGCTAGCTGCCCAGGTAGCAGGTAGCTAGCTCCCCAGGTATCAGTTAGCTAGCTGCCCAGGTAGCAGGTAGCTAGCTCCCCAGGTATCAGTTAGCTAGCTGCCCAGGTAGCAGGTAGCTAGCTGGGGAGAGAGGGGATGAGTTGAATAGCCTTCATGTTCATAGCTCATCCTAGAGCAGCTAGCTAGCTGGGTTATGTGCTGTAATAGTGTGCAGCTATTTCCCTGTAAACTGTTTTTAAAACTACAAACGTGAATGAGTGATTGGTCAGCTAATAGTTAACGTTAGCAAGTCAAGCTAACAGCTATTCACATAGCTATACATAATTAATTGTGTTGCACCTGTGTCATAACACTGACAATAACAGGGATGAGTGATGGCAACTTAGCCTACTAGACAGCAAGCTTTTAACTGAAAACTGTTTCCTTTAAACATGGAAACACTTGAGTGCCAGTCTGTTTGTGCTATCATGCCCAGCTCCTTACCACTCATGACAAACATGCTTGTCTTGACAATGAGTTGGCAAGAGCACAAACAGATCTGGGCCCAGGCTAGGAAATGCTGCGTGAAAGCCCTCCTGCTATACATCTGGCTGGTGGCCAAGCATAGCAATTATGACCAAGACATCTCAACAGATGGGTCATTAATTAAGCTGTCGTTTTAGAACAGAAAGAACAGACCTCGGCTATTGTCTTAAATTATGATTATTAACATTATCATTAACATTACTGCGATGCTTTAGTCGTGTTCAAAAAATATATAAGTGACTTTTGTTGTGCTTTCACAATACAATTTTAGATAGTTTCAGATGATTTGGACAATTTGAAAAATGCTAATATCAGTCCCATGACTTGAATGAGATTTGTGCCACAAATGCTAAAACGTTAGCGTGTTGAAACAGTGCTAGGGAAACAACTGGGCCCAAATACTATTACTATGTGGAATGGAGATGTGAGATGGGGCTTGGTTCTCCGTGCCTCTTCAGACCCCCTTCATGATGGAATGAAGATGTGAAATGGGGCTTGATTCTCCGTGCCTCTTCAGATTCCCATCATGATGGAATGGAGATGTGAGATGGGGCTTGGTTCTCCGTGCCTCTTCAGACCCCCATCATGATGTAATGAAGATGTGAAATGGGGCTTGATTCTCCGTGCCTCTTCAGATTCCTATCAAGGTGCTGAGGGGTCACACAGATGCTGTCACCGGCTGCCACTTCTGCTTTGACGACACCAAAGTCCTGACCAGTTCCCACGACAAGACGGCCACTCTGTGGGTAGGTCCACCAAACACTAGGACTGCTTCCCAAATGGAACACTTCCCTATGTAGTGCACTACTTATAACCACTATTCCCTATATAGTGCACTACTTATAACCACTATTCCCTATATAGTGCACTACTTATAACCACTATTCCCTATATAGTGCACTACTTATGACCACTATTCCCTATATAGTGCACTACTTATGACCACTATTCCCTATATAGTGCACTACTTATAACCACTATTCCCTATATAGTGCACTACTTATGACCACTATTCCCTATATAGTGCACTACTTATGACCACTATTCCCTATATAGTGCACTACTTATAACCACTATTCCCTATATAGTGCACTACTTATAACCACTATTCCCTATATAGTGCACTACTTATGACCACTATTCCCTATATAGTGCACTACTTATGACCACTATTCCCTATATAGTGCACTACTTATGACCACTATTCCCTATTTAGTGCCCAACTTTTGGTGTGCAGGGAATATGTATCCATTTGGGAGTCGGTGTGTTAATTAATACAGACGTAAACATCTCAAGGCAGTTACAAGGTCTGTTATTTCCTGT
Organism: Oncorhynchus mykiss; assembly: GCF_013265735.2. NCBI lineage: Eukaryota > Metazoa > Chordata > Actinopteri > Salmoniformes > Salmonidae > Oncorhynchus > Oncorhynchus mykiss. Next base: position 96,545,282 of record NC_048570.1, on the reverse strand, counting down.
CTGTGTGTCTGTCTATTTCCTGTCTGTTTGTCTGTTATTTCCTGTCTGTGTGTCTGTCTATTTCCTGTCTGTGTGTCTGTCTATTTCCTGTCTGTGTCTGTCTATTTCCTGTCTGTGTGTCTGTCTATTTCCTGTCTGTGTCTGTCTATTTCCTGTCTGTGTGTCTGTCTATTTCCTGTCTGTGTGTCTGTTATTTCCTGTCTGTGTGTCTGTCTATTTCCTGTCTATGTGTCTGTCTATTTCCTGTCTGTGTGTTTGTCTATTTCCTGTCTGTGTGTCTGTTATTTCCTGTCTGTGTGTCTGTTATTTCCTGTCTGTGTGTCTGTCTATTTCCTGTCTGTGTGTCTGTTATTTCTGGTCTGTGTGTCTGTTATTTCCGGTCTGTGTGTCTGTCTATTTCCTGTCTGTGTGTCTGTCTATTTCCTGTCTGTGTGTCTGTTATTTCCAGTCTGTGTGTCTGTCTATTTCCTGTCTGTGTGTCTGTCTATTTCCTGTCTGTGTGTCTGTTATTTCCTGTCTGTGTGTCTGTCTATTTCCTGTCTGTGTGTCTGTTATTTCCTGTCTGTGTGTCTGTCTATTTCCTGTCTGTGTGTCTGTTATTTCCTGTCTGTGTGTCTGTTATTTCCTGTCTGTGTGTCTGTCTATTTCCTGTCTGTGTGATGTCACACACCTAATCCATCTCAGTGTTTATGTGGATCGTGTTCCACTCCTGGCTGTAGATGTCTGTCTTATTTTTTATTAATATATATTCATGTTGAAAGATTATTGTCTGGCCCATAGGTATGAACCTGAACTATATGATATATCCGTGGCCTAAATAGCACCCGTATTCCCTATATAGTGCACTACTTCTGACCAAGACCTATAGGGCTCTGGTCAAGAGTAGTGCACTCTGTAGGGAATAGGGTGCCATTAGGGCCACACATTGCATGTCTGCTTCTGAAGGACACGGAGAGTGGCGCCGCGCTGTTGGTGTTTGAGAGAGGACATCTGTCCAACATCTCTGAGTGTGCCTTGATCCCTGACAAGAAGAGGTGAGTTGTCAGTGTGTTCCCATCGCCTACCCTTCTCCAGGAGTGTGCACTCCTACACTCCAAACATATTCCTAACACCAGAGGGGGAGTGTACAAGTGCACACTTTGGGAGAAGGGTAGATCATCAGAATGGAGCCTTGCTGTTATCAGAATTGACCACAGAAGCCCTTGTCTGTTTGTTGTGACTAGTGATTTATACATGAGTTATAACTCTTCATTTAGTTGGTTTGTTTCCTCAAATATCACATCCCACATATCTGGGGATAGGGCTGGTCATAGGGCTGGGGATAGGGCTGGGAATAGGGTTGGGGATAGGGCTGGTCTTAGGGCTGGGAATAGGGCTGGGGATAGGGCTGGGGATAGGGTTGGTTATAGGGCTGGGAATAGGGTTGGTTATAGGGCTGGGAATAGGGCTAGTTATAGGGCTGGGAATAGGGTTGGTTATAGGTCTGGGAATAGGGCTGGTTATAGGGCTGGGGATAGGGCTGGGAATAGGGTTGGTTATAGGGCTGGGAATAGGGCTGGTTATAGGGCTGGGAATAGGGCTGGTTATAGGGCTGGGAATAGGGTTGGGAATAGGGTTGGTTATAGGGCTGGGAATAGGGTTGGTTATAGGGCTGGGGATAGGGCTGGGGATAGGGCTGGGAATAGGGCTGGTTATAGGGCTGGGTATAGGGCTGGGAATAGGGCTGGTTATAGGGCTGGTTATAGGGCTGGGAATAGGGCTGGTTATAGGGCTGGTTATAGGGCTGGTTATAGGGCTGGGTATAGGGCTGGGAATAGGGCTGGTTATAGGGCTGGTTATAGGGCTGGGAATAGGGCTGGGAATAGGGCTGGTTATAGGGCTGGGTATAGGGCTGGGAATAGGGCTGGGAATAGGGTTGGTTATAGGGCTGGGTATAGGGCTGGGAATAGGGCTGGGAATAGGGTTGGTTATAGGGCTGGGAATAGGGTTGGTTATAGGGCTGGGAATAGGGCTGGTTATAGGGCTGGGGATAGGGCTGGGAATAGGGTTGGTTATAGGGCTGGGAATAGGGCTGGTTATAGGGCTGGTTATAGGGCTGGGAATAGGGTTGGTTATAGGTCTGGGAATAGGGTTGGTTATAGGGCTGGGAATAGGGTTGGTTATAGGGCTGGGGATAGGGCTGGGGATAGGGCTGGGAATAGGGCTGGTTATAGGGCTGGGAATAGGGTTGGTTATAGGGCTGGGGATAGGGTTGGTTATAGGGCTGGGGATAGGGCTGGTTATAGGGCTGGGAATAGGGCTGGTTATAGGGCTGGGAATAGGGCTGGTTATAGGGCTGGGAATAGGGCTGGTTATAGGGCTGGGAATAGGGTTGGTTATAGGGCTGGGAATAGGGCTGGTTATAGGGCTGGGAATAGGGTTGGTTATAGGGCTGGGAATAGGGCTGGTTATAGGGCTGGGAATAGGGTTGGTTATAGGGCTGGGAATAGGGTTGGTTATAGGGCTGGGAATAGGGCTGGTTATAGGGCTGGGAATAGGGTTGGTTATAGGGCTGGTTATAGGGCTGGGAATAGGGCTGGGAATAGGGCTGGTTATAGGGCTGGGTATAGGGCTGGGGATAGGGCTGGGAATAGGGCTGGGTATAGGGTTGGTTATAGGGCTGGGAATAGGGCTGGGGATAGGGCTGGGGATAGGGCTGGGAATAGGGATTGGTATAGGGCTGGTTATAGGGCTGGTCATAGGGCTGAGAATAGGGCTGGGGATAGGGCTGGGGATAGGGCTGGGATAGGGCTGGGTGTTGGGGGCTGGGTGTTGGGGGCTGGGTGTTAGGGGCTGGGTGTTGGGGGCTGGGTGTTAGGGGCTGGGTGTTGGGGACTGGGTGTTAGGGGCTGGGAATAGCCAGAGACCTCACCGTACCATGTTATCACCATACCATATTATCACCGTACCATATTATCACCATACTGAGAGACATCACCATACCATATTATCACCATACCATATTATCACCATACCATATTACCACCATACCATATTATCACCGTACCATATTATCACCATACCATATTATCACCATACTGAGAGACCTCACCATACCATATTATCACCATACCATATTATCACCATACTGAGAGACCTCACCATACCATATTATCACCATACCATATTATCACCATACCATATTATCACCATACCATATTATCACCATACCATATTACCACCATACCATATTATCACCTCACCATATTATCACCATACCATATTATCACCATACCATATTATCACCATACCATATTATCACCATACCATATTATCACCATACCATATTATCCCCATACCATATTATCACCATACTGAGAGACCTCTCCATACCATATTATCACCATACTGAGGGACCTCACCATACCATATTATCACCATACCATACTATTACCATACAATATTATCACCATACCATATTATCAGCATACCATATTATCACCATACCATATTATCACCATACCATATTATCACCATACCATATTACCACCATACTGAGAGACCTCACCATACCATATTATCAACATACCATATTATCACCATACTGAGAGACCTCATTCCCCATCACTAGATGGTATGATTTCCCCCCATCACTAAATGGTATGATTTCCCCCCATCACTAGATGGTATGATTTCCCCCATCACTAGATGGTATGATTTCCCCCCATCACTAGATGGTATGATTTCCCCCCCATCACTAGATGGTATGATTTCCCCCCCCATCACTAGATGGTATGATTTCTCCCCCATCACTAGATGGTATGATTTCCCCCCATCACTAGATGGTATGATTTCCCCATCACTAGATGGTATGATTTTCCCCATCACTAGATGGTATGATTTCCCCCCCATCACTAGATGGTATGATTTCCCCCCATCACTAGATGGTATGATTTCCTCCCATCACTAGATGGTATGATTTCCCCCCCATCACTAGATGGTATGATTTCCCCCCATCACTAGATGGTATGATTTCCCCCCATCACTAGATGGTATGATTTCCCCCCATCACTAGATGGTATGATTTCTCCCCGTCACTAGATGATATGATTTCCCCCCATCACTAGATGGTATGATTTCCCCATCACTAGATGGTATGATTTCTCCCCATCACTAGATGATATGATTTCCCCCCATCACTAGATGGTATGATTTCCCCATCACTAGATGGTATGATTTCCCCCATCACTAGATGGTATGATTTCCCCCATCACTAGATGGAATGATTTCCCCCCATCTCTAGATGGTATGATTTCCCCCATCACTAGATGGTATGATTTCCCCCATCACTAGATGGTATGATTCCCCCCCCCCCCATCACTAGATGGTATGATTTCCCCCCCACCACTAGATGGTATGATTTCCCCCCCATCACTAGATGGTATGATTTCCCCCCATCACTAGATGGTATGATTTCCCCCATCACTAGATGGTATGATTTCTCCCCATCACTAGATGATATGATTTCCCCCCATCACTAGATGGTATGATTTCCCCCCATCACTAGATGGTATGATTTCCCCCATCACTAGATGGTATGATTTCCCCCATCACTAGATGGTATGATTTCCCCCCATCACTAGATGGTATGATTTCCCCCATCACTAGATGGAATGATTTCCCCCCATCACTAGATGGTATGATTTCCCTCCATCACTAGATGGTATGATTTCCCCCATCACTAGATGGTATGATTTCCCCCCCCCCCCCCATCACTAGATGGTATGATTTCCCCCCCACCACTAGATGGTATGATTTCCCCCCCATCACTAGATGGTATTATTTCCCCCATCACTAGATGGTATGATTTCCCCCCATCACTAGATGGTATGATTTCCCCCCATCACTAGATGGTATGATTTCCCCCATCACTAGATGGAATGATTTCCCCCCATCACTAGATGGTATGATTTCCCCCCATCACTAGATGGTATGATTCCCCCCATCACTAGATGGTATGATTCCCCCCATCACTAGATGGTATGATATACCCCCCCTCACTAGATGGTATGATTTCTCCCCCATCACTAGATGGTATGATTTCCCCATCACTAGATGGTATGATTTCCCCCATCACTAGATGGTATGATTTCTCCCCATCACTAGATGGTATGATTTCCCCCATCACTAGATGGTATGATTTCCCCCATCACTAGATGGAATGATTTCCCCCCACCACTAGATGGTATGATTTCCCCCCCATCACTAGATGGTATGATTTCCCCCATCACTAGATGGTATGATTCCCCCCTCCATCACTAGATGGTATGATTTCCCCCCCACCACTAGATGGTATGATTTCCCCCCCATCACTAGATGGTATGATTTCCCCCGTCACTAGATGGTATGATTTCCCCCCATCACTAGATGGTATGATTTCCCCCATCACTAGATGGTATGATTTCCCCCATCACTAGATGGAATGATTTCCCCCCATCACTAGATGGTATGATTTCCCTCCATCACTAGATGGTATGATTTCCCCCATCACTAGATGTTATGATTTCCCCCCCCCCCCCCCCCCCCCACATCACCAGATGGTATGATTTCCCCCCCACCACTAGATGGTATGATTTCCCCCCCATCACTAGATGGTATGATTTCCCCCATCACTAGATGGTATGATTCCCCCCATCACTAGATGGTATGATAGACCCCCCCTCACTAGATGGTATGATTTCTCCCCCATCACTAGATTGTATGATTTCCCCCATCACTAGATGGTATGATTTCCCCCCATCACTAGATGGTATGATTTCCCCCATCACTAGATGGTATGATTTCCTCCCATCACTAGATGGTATGATTTCCCCCATCACTAGATGGTATGATTTCCTCCCATCACTAGATGGTGTGATTTCCCCCATCACTAGATGGTATGATTTCCCCATCACTAGATGGTATGATTTCCCCCCTTCATTAGATGGTATGATTTCCCCATCACTAGATGGTATGATTTCCCCCCAATCCTAGATGGTATGATTTCCCCCCATCACTAGATGGTATGATTTCCCCCCCATCACTAGATGGTATGATTTCCCCCATCACTAGATGGTATGATTTCCCCCATCACTAGATGGTATGATTTCCCCCCCCCCCCCCCCCCCCCCATCACTAGATGGTATGATTTCCCACATCACTAGATGGTATGATTTCTCCCCAATCCTAGATGGTATGATTTCCCCCCATCACTAGATGGTATGATTTCCCCCCCCCACCCCCATCACTAGATTGTATGATTTCCCCCATCACTAGATGGTATGATTTCCTCCCATCACTAGATGGTATGATTTCCCCCCATCACTAGATGGTATGATTTCCCCCATCACTAGATGGTATGATTTCCTCCCATCACTAGATGGTATGATTTCCCCCATCACTAGATGGTATGATTTCCTCCCATCACTAGATGGTGTGATTTCCCCCATCACTAGATGGTATGATTTCCCCCCTTCATTAGATGGTATGATTTCCCCATCACTAGATGATATGATTTCCCCCCATCACTAGATGGTATGATTTCCCCATCACTAGATGGTATGATTTCCCCCATCACTAGATGGTATGATTTCCCCCATCACTAGATGGAATGATTTCCCCCCATCTCTAGATGGTATGATTTCCCCCATCACTAGATGGTATGATTTCCCCCATCACTAGATGGTATGATTCCCCCCCCCCCATCACTAGATGGTATGATTTCCCCCCCACCACTAGATGGTATGATTTCCCCCCCATCACTAGATGGTATGATTTCCCCCCTTCACTAGATGGTATGATTTCCCCCATCACTAGATGGTATGATTTCTCCCCATCACTAGATGATATGATTTCCCCCCATCACTAGATGGTATGATTTCCCCCCATCACTAGATGGTATGATTTCCCCCATCACTAGATGGTATGATTTCCCCCATCACTAGATGGTATGATTTCCCCCCATCACTAGATGGTATGATTTCCCCCATCACTAGATGGAATGATTTCCCCCCATCACTAGATGGTATGATTTCCCTCCATCACTAGATGGTATGATTTCCCCCATCACTAGATGGTATGATTTCCCCCCCCCCCCATCACTAGATGGTATGATTTCCCCCCCACCACTAGATGGTATGATTTCCCCCCCATCACTAGATGGTATGATTTCCCCCATCACTAGATGGTATGATTTCCCCCCATCACTAGATGGTATGATTTCCCCCCATCACTAGATGGTATGATTTCCCCCATCACTAGATGGAATGATTTCCCCCCATCACTAGATGGTATGATTTCCCCCCATCACTAGATGGTATGATTCCCCCCATCACTAGATGGTATGATTCCCCCCATCACTAGATGGTATGATATACCCCCCCTCACTAGATGGTATGATTTCTCCCCCATCACTAGATGGTATGATTTCCCCATCACTAGATGGTATGATTTCCCCCATCACTAGATGGTATGATTTCTCCCCATCACTAGATGGTATGATTTCCCCCATCACTAGATGGTATGATTTCCCCCATCACTAGATGGAATGATTTCCCCCCACCACTAGATGGTATGATTTCCCCCCCATCACTAGATGGTATGATTTCCCCCATCACTAGATGGTATGATTCCCCCCTCCATCACTAGATGGTATGATTTCCCCCCCACCACTAGATGGTATGATTTCCCCCCCATCACTAGATGGTATGATTTCCCCCCATCACTAGATGGTATGATTTCCCCCATCACTAGATGGTATGATTTCTCCCCATCACTAGATGATATGATTTCCCCCCATCACTAGATGGTATGATTTCTCCCCATCACTAGATGATATGATTTCCCCCCATCACTAAATGGTATGATTTCCCCCCATCACTAGATGGTATGATTTCCCCCGTCACTAGATGGTATGATTTCCCCCCATCACTAGATGGTATGATTTCCCCCATCACTAGATGGTATGATTTCCCCCATCACTAGATGGAATGATTTCCCCCCATCACTAGATGGTATGATTTCCCTCCATCACTAGATGGTATGATTTCCCCCCATCACTAGATGTTATGATTTCTCCCCCCCCCCCCCACATCACTAGATGGTATGATTTCCCCCCCACCACTAGATGGTATGATTTCCCCCCCATCACTAGATGGTATGATTTCCCCCATCACTAGATGGTATGATTTCCCCCCATCACTAGATGGTATGATTTCCCCCATCACTAGATGGAATGATTTCCCCCCATCACTAGATTGTATGATTTCCCCCCATCACTAGATGGTATGATTCCCCCCATCACTAGATGGTATGATAGACCCCCCCTCACTAGATGGTATGATTTCTCCCCCATCACTAGATTGTATGATTTCCCCCATCACTAGATGGTATGATTTCCCCCCATCACTAGATGGTATGATTTCCCCCATCACTAGATGGTATGATTTCCTCCCATCACTAGATGGTATGATTTCCCCCATCACTAGATGGTGTGATTTCCCCCATCACTAGATGGTATGATTTCCCCATCACTAGATGGTATGATTTCCCCCCTTCATTAGATGGTATGATTTCCCCATCACTAGATGGTATGATTTCCCCCCAATCCTAGATGGTATGATTTCCCCCCATCACTAGATGGTATGATTTCCCCCCCATCACTAGATGGTATGATTTCCCCCCATCACTAGATGGTATGATTTCCCCCCCATCACTAGATGGTATGATTTCCCCCATCACTAGATGGTATGATTTCCCCCCCATCACTAGATGGTATGATTTCCTCCCATCACTAGATGGTGTGATTTCCCCCATCACTAGATGGTATGATTTCCCCCCTTCATTAGATGGTATGATTTCCCCATCACTAGATGGTATGATTTCCCCCCAATCCTAGATGGTATGATTTCCCCCCATCACTAGATGGTATGATTTCCCCCCCCCCCCATCACTAGATGGTATGATTTCCCCCATCACTAGATGGTATGATTTCCCCCATCACTAGATGGTATGATTTCCCCCCCCCCCCATCACTAGATGGTATGATTTCCCACATCACTAGATGGTATGATTTCTCCCCATCACTAGATGGTATGATTTCCCCATCACTAGATGGTATGATTTCCCCCCTTCATTAGATGGTATGATTTCCCCATCACTAGATGGTATGATTTCCCCCCCATCACTAGATGGTATGATTTCCCCCATCACTAGATGGTATGATTTCCCACATCACTAGATGGTATGATTTCTCCCCATCACTCGATGGTATGATTTCCCCATCACTAGATGGTATGATTTTCCCCCTTCATTAGATGGTATGATTTCCCCATCACTAGATGGTATGATTTCCCCCATCACTAGATGGTATGATTTCTCCCCATCACTAGATGGTATGATTTCCCCCCATCACTAGATGGTATGATTTCCCCCATCACTAGATGGTATGATTTCCCCCATCACTAGATGGTATGATTCCCCACCCATCACTAGATGGTATGATTTCCCCATCACTAGATGGTATGATTTCCCCCCATCACTAGATGGTATGATTTCCTCCCATCACTAGATGGTATGATTTCCTCCCTTCACTAGATGGTATGATTCCCCCCCCCCCCATCACTAGATGGTATGATTTCCCCCATCACTAGATGGTATGATTTCCCCCCATCACTAGATGGTAT